>NC_072459.1:10014000-10161500 GCF_027596085.1 Anoplopoma fimbria
TAAATTGCCCGTAGGCGTGGATGTGAGCGTGAATGGTTGTCTGTCTATATATGTTGGCCCTGCGACAGACTGGCGACCTGTCCAAGGTGAACCATCGCCCATTGACAGCTGAGATCGGCTCCAGCACCCCTGCGACCCTTAAGGTTATGGAAAATGAAAGAATGAATGAGTATAAGAACAGAGATGAACTGTTCTCTCACCTGTCTTGTTGGGGTGTTTAAGGACATATGGCTTCATGTCCAGCAGAAAATGGTCAAACTCAGTCTCCAGCCTGTCCCACGAGTCCTCCTGTTTGCTCATTGTGTCCTGAGGAGGTGAATACATTGGATTCAGTCATTCACTCTATTGGTTAGCTGTGCATCTGCTGGGCCAGCTACAAGGAGTGTTTGAAGAGGGGAGGTCGAGCTAGTTATAAGAAAGAGGTGGGGGAACATTGTGTCACGTAATGTTAGCTCAGCATAACATGACAACAAGCTAATAACTCCACTGTTGACAACCTAGCTAACCTAGCTAGCGATGGTAAACACTACTTCAAGGAGGGAGACTATAGCGGGATTGAGGCATTAGCAAGCGAGCTTTTCGTCCAGACTTCCACAAACAAACAAACCACACTCTTAGACGAGTTTACTGTGAATGCAAAATGTAAAATAACGTCTGAAAAAGGCGACTTACTTTGAGCACGGATTTAGCCGCTAAAAATGGTTCAAAACTTGCAGCGTCCTCCCTTTACGACACATCCGGTTTCCGTGGATACGGCGCAGCGTCTCCCCGTTGCCATGGGAACTCAACATTCTTGTGACGACTTGAAATTGTATATTTGGATTCTTAAACTATGACAAAAAAAATAAAAAATGAGGAAAGGGCGTATATCATAAATCTATTAATTATTCTTGCCAAATTGTATGTACATAAATGTAAATTTACAAGCCCAAGACATATTTTTTGTGTTTTTTTACAAAGAGTTTGAATTATATTTTAAAATCATTAAATGCTGTTACAACAAAAAAAGCTATATAAATATTAATGGCATGCATTGCCTTTGGTGTATGTTTGTAATTATCAATCAGGATTTGTGTCTTAGTGTCCCCTTTTTCCTTTTTTTTATTTATGTTTTTCCATTTTAATTTTCAGTCACTTTTTCTCCCCTGGCATTTTAGTTGAATATATGTATTTTGCTGTCTGTTATTGACAATTTGTAAAATTGTTCAATAAAAAAAAAAAAAGAGATTCTCAGTTTAACCCTCCTGTTGTCCTGGGTCATTCTGACCCCAAATGAAATCTTTTGCCGTCAAAATATGTTTTTTATTCATCAAATGGTCTGAGAATAATGGGGGTTGTTTGATACTATGCTCTTCATGATTAAAATAAAATGAGAAGTAATTTGATTGAATTATGGGTGAGTTATTAAATTTAATAACTTCTGTTGTCCTCTGGGGTCAAAATAATTGTCACACTATACTGCTTTCCAAAACATTTTCGATCTTGGATGTTTGATGTGTGGGGTCAAGCAATGGTTATGACAAATACAAAAAAAACAGGTCTTTTCTCACAGGTGTTGGGGCATTTCACATTTTAGAGAGAGACAGGCAGCACAATGAGGGGGCAGAAGCGCAATACTGCACAGGAGGCTTGTGAGCTAATTTTTAACTATGTTGTGGAAAAGAATGACCAGGAGGACAATGCTGAACTAAATGAGGAGGAAGAATCAACTGATGAGGAGGATTCAGGGCCAGAAGAGAAGGAAAAGGATGATGAGGCGATAGATCCAACATACAGACCACATGCTACTTCTTCCTCTGAAGAAGCCCCCACATCGCCTGCTGCAGAAATGGAAGAAGGGTATGAAGTGAAGGAAAATGATGAACATGATGATGAGGTAGAATCTGAAGCTGAAATGGAAGAAGTGTCAGAAGTGGAGGACTGCACTTATTATGATGAAGAGGAAGAATCAACTGATGAGGAAGAATCTGAGGAAGAGGACCCAGCTGTGATAGAAGAATATTTCCAGTCAAAGGATGAAACATTGATCTGGTCTTCCATCCCTCCCAGTGACGGACGACGCATGTTGACAGCAGAGATGGCAGAGAGAGAGAGACAAGCCCCCGTGGTCCAACCGCATATGCAAGGTCTCGTATTGATGACATAAAGTCCACTTTTGACCTGTTTCTGCCCAAGCCTATTGAAGAGGTGGTGCTGAACATGACAAACAAGGAAGGGTGACGTGTGTATGGCAACAAGTGGAGAAAGATGGATCGAATGGACCTGCAGGCATATGTGGGTATGTTGATTCTCGCTGGCGTGTACCGATCCAGCAAAGAAGCTACAGCTAGTTTATGGCATGCCGAGTCTGGTAGGGCAACACACAAGATGTTTCATAAAATCTCAAGAGTGATTCGATTTGATGATAAAGACACAAGAGAAGATCGCCGTGCACGAGACAAACTTGCTCACATTCGAGACGTATGGGACAAGTGGGTGTCTCTCCTGCCGTTGATGTACGATCCAGGCACTGATGTGACTGTGGATGAGCGCCTGGTCCCCTTACACCCTGAGTAAACCAGGGAAATATGGGATAAAAATATGGGCAGCATGCGATGCCAGGTCCAGCTATGCATGGAACATGCAAGTATACACAGGCAAACCTGCTGGTGCGCAGTCAGAAAAAATCAGGGCATGCGAGTTGTCCTTGACATGACAGAAGGTCTCCAGGGGAAAACGATCACCTGTGACAACTTCTTTACTTCACATGCCCTTGGCCTGCAGCTGCTGAAAAGAAAGCTGTACATGGTGGGAACAGTACGGATGAATAAGCCTGAGCTTCCCCCTGCACTGGTGTCAAAAACGGACAGGGCTCGGTTCTCATCGAAGTTTGCCTTCACCGAGACCCATGCTCTGGTGTCCTATCACCCCCAAAAACAGAGAAGTGTTCTTCTGATGAGCACTCTGCATCAGGATGCTGCTGTGAGCAACAGGGATGACAAAAGGCCAAAAATCATCAAAGATTACAATCACAACTGAGGGCACATTCAGACTGTTTTTATTCTGAAAAGTTAGTTTTGAAAAGTTAAATGTTTTGGAAATGAATGTTGACATGTTTTATATGTCAGGTAATGAGTTGAAATAAAGTTGACTATAAAGTTGAAACACAGAGGTGGGTGATAATTTATACTTTATGCTTTATAAACAGTCAAACCAGACGGGGTCATTTTTGACCCGGGAGGACAACAGGTGTGATTATTTGCTGCCATTAAAAAAATTGAAGTGGTTTAAAAACAGCATCCTCACTCAACTTTGACATATACCAGTCTGTGATGATCTATCAACACACGTGACTCTGATCGTTAACTATAGTCAGAATAACTGATGATTTTATTTATTCTTACTCAAAAACAAGGTAAAAGTTCATGTAAATGAGGTCTTATTGGCCTTACATTTCAAATGGAATAAAGAAATGGTGTTAATGTGTTTGAATGAAGTTGTTATTAAAGGTGTAACACAGAATTGGGTGAAGTATCCACTTTATATTCTTTAAATAACAGTCAAACCAGACGGGGTCAATTTTGACCCCAGAGGACAACAGGTGTGATTATGTGCTGCCATTAGAAAAATTCAAATGATTCCAAAACAGCATCCTCACTATACTTTGACACATACCACTCTGTGATAAGTCAAATAGTCAAAATAATTAATTGTTTCATTTTATTTTCACTCAAAAACAGGGTATACTTTTATGTAAACAAGGTCTATTGGCCCTAAATTCCAAAACGAAGGGAAAGATTTGTGGTAATGGGTTGGACTGAAGTAAGACTAAAGGTGTAAAACAGAATTGATTGACAATTTATATGCTTTAAATAACAGTTAAACCAGGCGGGGTCATTTCTGACCCCAGAGGACAACAGGTGTATGGCACTCGGGAGGACATTACGAGGGTTAATCAATATAATTTGTGCAATACCATAACTATAATTATTCTGTCTGTATTTATGTATTTTTAGTTATTGTGGATTTTTCTTTTTCTTACCCACTTGTTTAAAATACTTTTGTTTTTTTCTACTATGTACCTTGTCTGCACTATATCTATACTGCTGTAATCCTGTACATTTCCCCGCTGCGAGACTAATAAAGGATTATTTTATTTTATCTTATCTCTTATCAAAAAAAATGCAATGAACTTTAAGTCCACACGATGGTGCACAACACCTTCAGCTTGTGGGGTGGTCAGTTAAGGATGGAGGGACATGCCCGTCCTGGTTCATTCCTCATTAGAATTAAATAAATCCTACATATATATTTTACAGGTGCTATAACACCTAACAAAATACCATGATCTTTTACTAAGACATTAGAGAACGTGCATGTCATGTGTTTAGATAAACCAAAACTTATAAACTCTACCCCCGTGGTTAATTGTGCGCTGATATTGAAGCGCAATATTCCCACAGTACGTGAAGGCGGGCTTCACCGACGTCACTTTGAATGAAAAAGAGGCGCTCAGCTGTGGTCCGGGCAGAGGGGAGGCGTGCGGTCCGTCAGGAGCTCCTCCAGCAGAGACAGCGCCGCTCATCAGAGACAAGGATCACACTCATATATCGATCGGGACAAAACCAAGTTGTGGTTGTGTAGTTTTTTTTTTCTCCCCCCCCCTCAGCCCCTGAGTCCCCATTATGGCTGATCATCTTTTACATTATAACGACTCAGCTGGGGTCGGGAACCGGTTCGCCCGCAAAGGTGCTTTGCGGCAGAAAAATGTGCATGAAGTGAAGAACCACAAATTTACTGCGAGATTTTTCAAACAGCCGACGTTCTGCAGCCATTGTACAGACTTCATATGGTAAGCATCCCCAGTGCACACCTGGATGTTTATTTCAGACAGCCTTTAACTCACTTTTTGATGCACTGATTTTATTTATGATATGGTAAACAGCAACATTAGTCACACTTGTGATTCTTAAGTTTAAAGGTTAACATTTAAAGACTAAATGTTATTGATTTTTTTTTTTTTTTTTTTTTTTTTTTTTTAAACAGATAGAAATACTGAAAGTTAAAAGCTTTTTCTGAAATTTGAATAGTCATTGCCTTGGCAGAATAAACCCCCCCTAATTGTGTCGTTTGTGTTGCAGGGGATTTGGGAAACAAGGATTTCAATGCCAAGGTAAGCCACTTGGATGTGTATATTTGTGAATTTGTGACTGGTGTTAGAAGACACCAGAGTAGCAAGACATTGCCAGGTGTCTGTTTGACCCAAGTTAAAGAAGCCTAGCTCCACATAGCCCAGCTGGAATAAAGCTCAATGCTTTACACTGAAAAGCAGGAAAGGTTGAGTGTGCGTTGTTAAGTAGTTTGCCATCTCATTTAGACATCAACTTTGGCAAGTAGCTTTTAAGTTGTTGAAGAGCAAAAACTGAAAAGAGGTTGCAGATCTAGTGACAAATGCAAGACTTCTCAAATTTATATTTCAAAAATATTTTATTTTGTTTCTTCAGAGGGCACAGCATTCTGCAAACAAGAAATCAGAGGTCAATATGTGCATTAGTTACTTTTAAATGTTTTGATTAAGATGAAACATTTACCTGCAACTTGGGACATATTATCCATGTACACTTGTTCTGGAAGACAAAAAAACCCCCACAACAATCAGGCATCATTTCAAATAAGCATTTAAAGTAGTAAGTTTAGTTGCAGACATACCTTTCAGGGTTCTTTGCACCCTTAGGAGCAGCTGGATTACCCTTGGCACCCTTTGAGTGTACAGACAGTGGCAAGCCAACCTCTGGGGAGTACCTGGATTTATTGAAGAGATACCTGGCTCGCTGGTAGCCGTTTCTGGACTGGACAATATAGCTTGGAGGTGGCGGAGGAAGGATCGGTTCACTCACTCTCTGGGCAACCTGAACATTTTGGGGGCTGACATAAGTTTGTGGAAGCGAAGGAATTTCATCACGTGGCTGGTAGCCCAGTTGACTGAAGTTGGGGTTCTCTCCTCCAGAGAACCCATAAGAGGGGCTTAACACCACAGACGGATAGGCAGGTTGGGCTCCCACATATGTTGGGTAACTGGGGAAGGATCCCTGTTGGGTGGAGGAAGTTGAAGATCCCTCGCTCATGTAATCAGCTTGGCCATACTGTCCAGCAGCATTTGAAGGCTCAGGATATTGGAAGACGTCCTCATAGACAAGATGAGGGTTGTAGTAGCCACTTCCACTGGAGCCAGAGTTTAGGTTCTGGTTTGGGGATCCAGGACCGGTCAGAGTAGCAGCCACATCCTGACCACCGTAAGCCTGCCAGTTACTCTGAGCAGAGAGTGAGGAAAGCAACGCTTCGTCTTCTCCATCATCACCAAGGTTGCGCAAGTCATTTTTAACTCGATATCCATAACCTTTAAAATAAACAATAAAGATGAAACATTAGATATTGCTGATGGGCCTAATGGGATAATGAAGTAGAACGGCTTTACCTTTAAATGGTAATCCAGCACTGCCATCAAACAGCAAAAAACAAATCCAGGAAACCCTGCAGGAGAGCAGTTAAGAACAAACATCCGATTAAAAAAAATCTCTGTTAAAGGTAATTGAAACAAATAAAGGGCAAAGAAGTGCTCGACATCAATAAAACATACCGCAGAATGAGTCCAAGAGCCATGGCTATCAGCAGAAACACAGCACCCTGTTCACCTCAGACGCTCTGGTTGGAGACGTGCAGCTCACTGGGACTAACTAGCATTGAGAGAAGCTCAGGCCTTGCTAGAGATCCCTCTGTGTCTCCTTTATATACCGCTCCCACTAAACGAAGCCAATCAGCAACAGCTGCTCAAAGAGCAATCAGGGGCCGAATCGTTAACAGGTGTGGCAGCTGGTCACTTTCTTGAAAGCCATCTTTTTTTTTTTAAACTGAATTATTTTCAATTTTTTCTCATTTAAAGAACAACTGAACACCGTTTCTTTGATTTGACTTTGCATTTTGAACATAGCAGTCAAAAGGCCAGACTTTCACTTAAGGCTTTTACACGGAGTCAGGGTGCCACACACGCACTGAAATCAAGACCCTTATGCCACCATCTTTGCTGGTGTAACATTTCCCCTCCAGACATCTGATACTGTGCCAGCCAAAGGGGGAGAAAGGTAAAGGAAAGTGCAGGGAGTTAGGGAGACAAAGGTGAAAACAGAAGGAAGAGTTAAAAAGGGGATTAAGATAAAATAAGATAATCCTTTATTAGTCCCGCAGCGGGGAAATTTGCAGACTTACAACAGCGTAGCGTAAAGTGCACACAAGAGACATAGTAGAAGAAGACAAGCTAAAAATAAAAAATAAAAATAAAATAAAACAAGTATTATAAATAAGCAATAAAAAAAAAAACAGTAGAAAAAAACAACAATAACTGAAATATTATATTTACAGACAGAGAAAAAAACAACTATTTTAACTATTTTTAACTTTTTTAACTATTATTGCACAGTGTAATGTGTAATGTATTGCACAGGTTTTTATTGTCATGTTATTATTGTCATGTGGTCATGTGGTCTGCTGGGAGCAGAGTTGGTTGTGCAGCCTGACAGCAGCAGGAAGGAAGGACTGCGGTCAAATGAAGTTTAAAATGTTATGTAAAATAAAAGATAAAATATTGGGTAGAGAAAAAGTTAATGGGATTTAGACATATATAATATATATCTCTTACTAAAGTAGACATGTTGCATTCTAATAGTTCTCCCTCTTCTTCATTTGTACAATAACATTAATTGATGCATGGCACAGCAACTCCACATGCTTTGCACATGACAAAGATTACTGCTATCAAGCTTAAAGTATAAACTACAATATATTTAAAAAGACTTGATCATCTGTAACAGAGGGGCCCAGTCTGTAGAGCTGCTGTGCATTTAGAAGACAAGTCATCTTACTCAATAGTGAGTGCAATGAGTAGAAGCAAAAGGATCAATCCTGGTGCTGAATGCACTACCATGATGATTAACTCACAAGCGAACTTACTCGTATGTGTGTTGTTCTCATGCCAACTGGTGTCATCCTGCAGGGTCATGTTACAGAGTGAGAAGATCCGTGGCTTTAATTAACTCTGTGTCTACCCTTTGTCCTGATGGACACATGTGTATTCAACATGGGAATAGGACTGGATATGTTGTGCATATCTGCGTGTTTTTCACATATTGAAAGAATGACAATATATTTCAACACAGGGGCTGAACTGTTTCTGACGGCGGAGCTTGACCATGAATGCATCATGGAAGTAGGCTGACGTGCTTGTTGTTGGGTGTAGGCAGGATGTCGGATGTTTTTTCTTGTAGAGTGTGCATAAGGAATGCGTTGCTTTATGAGAGCCATATAGTGGGGTGATCCCTGGAGGCCTTGATGTACAGATTCCTCTCTTCCTCATGGATGCATAATGCCTTTTGTAATTATTGATAAAACTATAGGATGTTTGACCCAAGTTAAAGAAGCCTAGCTCCACATAGCCCAGCTGGAATAAATCTCAATGCTTTACACTGAAAAGCAGGAAAAGTTGAGTGTGCATTGTTGTTGTGTAGTTTGCCATCTCATTTAGACATCAACTTTGGCAAGTAGCTTTTAAGTTGTTGAAGAGCAAAAACTGAAAAGAGGTTGCAGATCTAGTGACACATGCAAGACTTCTCAAATTTAAAAAATATTTTATTTTGTTTCTTCAGAGGGCACAGCATTCTGCAAACAAGAAATCAGAGGTCAATATGTGCATTAGTTACTTTTAAATGTTTTGATGAAGATGAAACATTTACCTGCAACTTGGGACATATTATCCATGTACACTTGCTCTGGAAGACAAAAAACACAACAATCAGGCATCATTTCAAATAAGCATTTAAAGTAGTAAGTTTAGTTGCAGACATACCTTTCAGGGTTCTTTGCACCCTTAGGAGCAGCTGGATTACCCTTGGCACCCTTTGAGTGTACAGACAGTGGCAAGCCAACCTCTGGGGAGTACCTGGATTTATTGAAGAGATACCTGGCTCGCTGGTAGCCGTTTCTGGACTGGACAATATAGCTTGGAGGTGGCGGAGGAAGGATCGGTTCACTCACTCTCTGGGCAACCTGAACATTTTGGGGGCTGACATACGTTTGTGGAAGCGAAGGAATTTCATCACGTGGCTGGTAGCCCAGTTGACTGAAGTTGGGGTTCTCTCCTCCAGAGAACCCATAAGAGGGGCTTAACACCACAGACGGATAGGCAGGTTGGGCTCCCACATATGTTGGGTAACTGGGGAAGGATCCCTGTTGGGTGGAGGAAGTTGAAGATCCCTCGCTCATGTAATCAGCTTGGCCATACTGTCCAGCAGCATTTGAAGGCTCAGGATATTGGAAGACGTCCTCATAGACAAGATGAGGGTTGTAGTAGCCACTTCCACTGGAGCCAGAGTTTAGGTTCTGGTTTGGGGATCCAGGACCGGTCAGAGTAGCAGCCACATCCTGACCACCGCTAGCTGGCGCAGGCTGCCAAGAGTCAAAGCTGGGAGACTTTGCGGCCTGAGAGGTGGAGGAGGCAATCTGACTAGCATAAGGAGTAGAGTCACCAGCTGGATACGCAGGCAGTTCATGTGTAGGAGCAACACCAAGTGACGCTGATTGAGCCTGGACCGGGCCTGGCTGAGGCTTTGCTGGGTCACTCTGCTGGTAGTTGGAGCTCAAAGGAAGGTGTTGTGCCGCAAGGTTTACCAGGCCCCAGTCTCTTGAGTAATCGTTGATAGGTCCCTCTACCTCAGCAGAACTTGGTGCGTTGGGCAGGTTTTGCAGAGAGGAAACCAAACCCGGCCATTGTGCAGCTGGAGGCTTGTAGACGGTGGAAACAGGGCCAGTCGGTCGGTTATGTGAAGCCTGCCAGTTACTCTGAGCAGAGAGTGAGGAAAGCAACGCTTCGTCTTCTCCATCATCACCAAGGTTGCGCAAGTCATTTTTAACTCGATATCCATAACCTTTAAAATAAACAATAAAGATGAAACATTAGATATTGCTGATGGGCCTAATGGGATAATGAAGTAGAACGGCTTTACCTTTAAATGGTAATCCAGCACTGCCATCAAACAGCAAAAAACAAATCCAGGAAACACTGCAGGAGAGCAGTTAAGAACAAACATCCGATTAAAAAAAATCTCTGTTAAAGGTAATTGAAACAAATAAAGGGCAAAGAAGTGCTCGACATCAATAAAACATACCGCAGAATGAGTCCAAGAGCCATGGCTATCAGCAGAAAGGCAGCACCCTGTTCACCTCAGACGCTCTGGTTGGAGACGTGCAGCTCACTGGGACTAACTAGCATTGAGAGAAGCTCAGGCCTTGCTAGAGATCCCTCTGTGTCTCCTTTATATACCGCTCCCACTAAACGAAGCCAATCAGCAACAGCTGCTCAGAGAGCAATCAGGGGCCGAATCGTTAACAGGTGTGGCAGTTGGTCACTTTCTTGAAAGCCATCTTTTTTTTAAACTGAATTATTTTCAATTTTTTCTCATTTAAAGAACAACTGAACACCGTTTCTTTGATTTGACTTTGCATTTTGAACATAGCAGTCAAAAGGCCAGACTTTCACTTAAGGCTTTTACACGGAGTCAGGGTGCCACACACGCACTGAAATCAAGACCCTTATGCCACCATCTTTGCTGGTGTAACATTTCCCCTCCAGACATCTGATACTGTGCCAGCCAAAGGGGGAGAAAGGCAAAGGAAAGTGCAGGGAGTTAGGGAGACAAAGGTGAAAACAGAAGGAAGAGTTAAAAAGGGGATTAAGATAAAATAAGATAATCCTTTATTAGTCCCGCAGCGGGGAAATTTGCAGACTTACAACAGCGTAGCGTAAAGTGCACACAAGAGACATAGTAGAAGAAGACAAGCTAAAAATAAAAATAAAAAATAAAAATAAAATAAAACAAGTATTATAAATAAGCAATAAAAAAAAAAAACAGTAGAAAAAACAACAATAACTGAAATATTATATTTACAGACAGAGAAAAAAACAACTATTTTAACTATTTTTAACTTTTTTAACTATTATTGCACAGTGTAATGTGTAATGTATTGCACAGGTTTTTATTGTCATGTTATTATTGTCATGTGGTCATGTGGTCTGCTGGGAGCAGAGTTGGTTGTGCAGCCTGACAGCAGCAGGAAGGAAGGACTGCGGTCAAATGAAGTTTAAAATGTTATGTAAAATAAAAGATAAAATATTGGGTAGAGAAAAAGTTAATGGGATTTAGACATATATAATGTATATCTCTTACTAAAGTAGACATGTTACATTCTAATAGTTCTCCTCTTCTTCATTTGTACAAGAACATTAATTGATGCATGGCACAGCAACTCCACATGCTTTGCACATGACAAAGATTACTGCTATCAAGCTTAAAGTATAAACTACAATATATTTAAAAAGACTTAATCATCTGTAACAGAGGGGCTCAGTCTGTAGAGCTGCTGTGCATTTAGAAGACTGTCATCTTACTCAATAGTGAGTGCAATGAGTAGAAGCAAAAGGATCAATCCTGGTGCTGAATGCACTACCATGATGATTAACTCACAAGCGAACTTACTCGTATGTGTGTTGTTCTCATGCCAACTGGTGTCATCCTGCAGGGTCATGTTACAGAGTGAGAAGATCCGTGGCTTTAATTAACTCTGTGTCTACCCTTTGTCCTGATGGACACATGTGTATTCAACATGGGAATAGGACTGGATATGTTGTGCATATCTGCGTGTTTTTCACATATTGAAAGAATGACAATATATTTCAACACAGGGGCTGAACTGTTTCTGACAGCAGAGCTTGACCATGAATGCATCATGGAAGTAGGCTGACATGTGCTTGTTGTTGGGTGTAGGCAGGATGTTTTTTCTTGTAGAGTGTGCATAAGGAATGCGTTGCTTTATGAGAGCCATATAGTGGGGTGATCCCTGGAGGCCTTGATGTACAGATTCCTCTCTTCCTCGTGGGGTGGATGCATAATGCCTTTTGTAATTATTGATAACACTATAGGATGTTTGACCCAAGTTAAAGAAGCCTAGCTCCACATAGCCCAGCTGGAATAAATCTCAATGCTTTACACTGAAAAGCAGGAAAAGTTAAGTGTGCATTGTTGTTGTGTAGTTTGCCATCCCATTTAGACATCAACTTTGACAAGTAGCTTTTAAGTTGTTGAAGAGCAAAAACTGAAAAGAGGTTGCAGATCTAGTGACACATGCAAGACTTCACAAATTTAAAAAATATTTTATTTTGTTTCTTCAGAGGGCACAGCATTCTGCAAACAAGAAATCAGAGGTCAATATGTGCATTAGTTACTTTTAAATGTTTTGATTAAGATGAAACATTTACCTGCAACTTGGGACATATTATCCATGTACACTTGTTCTGGAAGACAAAAAAAAACACAACAATCAGGCATCATTTCAAATAAGCATTTAAAGTAGTAAGTTTAGTTGCAGACATACCTTTCAGGGTTCTTTGCACCCTTAGGAGCACCTGGATTACCCTTGGCACCCTTTGAGTGTACAGACAGTGGCGAGCCAACCTCTGGGGAGTACCTGGATTTATTGAAGAGATACCTGGCTCGCTGGTAGCCGTTTCTGGACTGGACAATATAGCTTGGAGGTGGCGGAGGAAGGATCGGTTCACTCACTCTCTGGGCAACCTGAACATTTTGGGGGCTGACATACGTTTGTGGAAGCGAAGGAATTTCATCACGTGGCTGGTAGCCCAGTTGACTGAAGTTGGGGTTCTCTCCTCCAGAGAACCCATAAGAGGGGCTTAACACCACAGACGGATAGGCAGGTTGGGCTCCCACATATGTTGGGTAACTGGGGAAGGATCCCTGTTGGGTGGAGGAAGTTGAAGATCCCTCGCTCATGTAATCAGCTTGGCCATACTGTCCAGCAGCATTTGAAGGCTCAGGATATTGGAAGACGTCCTCATAGACAAGATGAGGGTTGTAGTAGCCACTTCCACTGGAGCCAGAGTTTAGGTTCTGGTTTGGGGATCCAGGACCGGTCAGAGTAGCAGCCACATCCTGACCACCGCTAGCTGGCGCAGGCTGCCAAGAGTCAAAGCTGGGAGACTTTGCGGCCTGAGAGGTGGAGGAGGCAATCTGACTAGCATAAGGAGTAGAGTCACCAGCTGGATACGCAGGCAGTTCATGTGTAGGAGCAACACCAAGTGACGCTGATTGAGCCTGGACCGGGCCTGGCTGAGGCTTTGCTGGGTCACTCTGCTGGTAGTTGGAGCTCAAAGGAAGGTGTTGTGCCGCAAGGTTTACCAGGCCCCAGTCTCTTGAGTAATCGTTGATAGGTCCCTCTACCTCAGCAGAACTTGGTGCGTTGGGCAGGTTTTGCAGAGAGGAAACCAAACCCGGCCATTGTGCAGCTGGAGGCTTGTAGACGGTGGAAACAGGGCCAGTCGGTCGGTTATGTGAAGCCTGCCAGTTACTCTGAGCAGAGAGTGAGGAAAGCAACGCTTCATCTTCTCCATCATCACCAAGGTTGCGCAAGTCATTTTTAACTCGATATCCATAACCTTTAAAATAAACAATAAAGATGAAACATTAGATATTGCTGATGGGCCTAATGGGATAATGAAGTAGAACGGCTTTACCTTTAAATGGTAATCCAGCACTGCCATCAAACAGCAAAAAACAAATCCAGGAAACCCTGCAGGAGAGCAGTTAAGAACAAACATCCGATTAAAAAAAATCAAAAATCTCTGTTAAAGGTAATTGAAACAAATAAAGGGCAAAGAAGTGCTCGACATCAATAAAACATACCGCAGAATGAGTCCAAGAGCCATGGCTATCAGCAGAAAGGCAGCACCCTGTTCACCTCAGACGCTCTGGTTGGAGACGTGCAGCTCACTGGGACTAACTAGCATTGAGAGAAGCTCAGGCCTTGCTAGAGATCCCTCTGTGTCTCCTTTATATACCGCTCCCACTAAACGAAGCCAATCAGCAACAGCTGCTCAGAGAGCAATCAGGGGCCGAATCGTTAACAGGTGTGGCAGCTGGTCACTTTCTTGAAAGCCATCTTTTTTTTAAACTGAATTATTTTCAATTTTTTCTCATTTAAAGAACAACTGAACACCGTTTCTTTGATTTGACTTTGCATTTTGAACATAGCAGTCAAAAGGCCAGACTTTCACTTAAGGCTTTTACACGGAGTCAGGGTGCCACACACGCACTGAAATCAAGACCCTTATGCCACCATCTTTGCTGGTGTAACATTTCCCCTCCAGACATCTGATACTGTGGCAGCCAAAGGGGGAGAAAGGCAAAGGAAAGTGCAGGGAGTTAGGGAGACAAAGGTGAAAACAGAAGGAAGAGTTAAAAAGGGGATTAAGATAAGATAAGATAATCCTTTATTAGTCCCGCAGCGGGGAAATTTGCAGACTTACAACAGCGTAGCGTAAAGTGCACACAAGAGACATAGTAGAAGAAGACAAGCTAAAAATAAAAATAAAATAAAACAAGTATTATAAATAAGCAAAAAAAAAAAAAAAAACAGTAGAAAAAACAACAATAACTGAAATATTATATTTACAGACAGAGAAAAAAACAACTATTTTAACTATTTTTAACTTTTTTAACTATTATTGCACAGTGTAATGTGTAATATATTGCACAGGTTTTTATTGTCATGTTATTGTCATGTGGTCATGTGGTCTGCTGGGAGCAGAGTTGGTTGTGCAGCCTGACAGCAGCAGGAAGGAAGGACTGCGGTCAAATGAAGTTTAAAATGTTATGTAAAATAAAAGATAAAATATTGGGTAGAGAAAAAGTTAATGGGATTTAGACATATATAATGTATATCTCTTACTAAAGTAGACATGTTACATTCTAATAGTTCTCCCTCTTCTTCATTTGTACAAGAACATTAATTGATGCATGGCACAGCAACTCCACATGCTTTGCACATGACAAAGATTACTGCCATCAAGCTTAAAGTATAAACTACAATATATTTAAAAAGACTTAATCATCTGTAACAGAGGGGCTCAGTCTGTAGAGCTGCTGTGCATTTAGAAGACAAGTCATCTTACTCAATAGTGAGTGCAATGAGTAGAAGCAAAAGGATCAATCCTGGTGCTGAATGCACTACCATGATGATTAACTCACAAGCGAACTTACTCGTATGTGTGTTGTTCTCATGCCAACTGGTGTCATCCTGCAGGGTCATGTTACAGAGTGAGAAGATCCGTGGCTTTAATTAACTCAGTGTCTACCCTTTGTCCTGATGGACACATGTGTATTCAACATGGGAATAGGACTGGATATGTTGTGCATATCTGCGTGTTTTTCACATATTGAAAGAATGACAATATATTTCAACACAGGGGCTGAACTGTTTCTGACGGCAGAGCTTGACCATGAATGCATCATGGAAGTAGGCTGACATGTGCTTGTTGTTGGGTGTAGGCAGGATGTTTTTTTTCTTGTAGAGTGTGCATAAGGAATGCGTTGCTTTATGAGAGCCATATAGTGGGGTGATCCCTGGAGGCCTTGATGTACAGATTCCTCTCTTCCTCGTGGGGTGGATGCATAATGCCTTTTGTAATTATTGATAACACTATAGGATGTTTGACCCAAGTTAAAGAAGCCTAGCTCCACATAGCCCAGCTGGAATAAATCTCAATGCTTTACACTGAAAAGCAGGAAAAGTTGAGTGTGCATTGTTGTTGTGTAGTTTGCCATCTCATTTAGACATCAACTTTGGCAAGTAGCTTTTAAGTTGTTGAAGAGCAAAAACTGAAAAGAGGTTGCAGATCTAGTGACACATGCAAGACTTCTCAAATTTAAAAAATATTTTATTTTGTTTCTTCAGAGGGCACAGCATTCTGCAAACAAGAAATCAGAGGTCAATATGTGCATTAGTTACTTTTAAATGTTTTGATTAAGATGAAACATTTACCTGCAACTTGGGACATATTATCCATGTACACTTGTTCTGGAAGAAAAAAAAACACAACAATCAGGCATCATTTCAAATAAGCATTTAAAGTAGTAAGTTTAGTTGCAGACATACCTTTCAGGGTTCTTTGCACCCTTAGGAGCAGCTGGATTACCCTTGGCACCCTTTGAGTGTACAGACAGTGGCAAGCCAACCTCTGGGGAGTACCTGGATTTATTGAAGAGATACCTGGCTCGCTGGTAGCCGTTTCTGGACTGGACAATATAGCTTGGAGGTGGCGGAGGAAGGATCGGTTCACTCACTCTCTGGGCAACCTGAACATTTTGGGGGCTGACATACGTTTGTGGAAGCGAAGGAATTTCATCACGTGGCTGGTAGCCCAGTTGACTGAAGTTGGGGTTCTCTCCTCCAGAGAACCCATAAGAGGGGCTTAACACCACAGACGGATAGGCAGGTTGGGCTCCCACATATGTTGGGTAACTGGGGAAGGATCCCTGTTGGGTGGAGGAAGTTGAAGATCCCTCGCTCATGTAATCAGCTTGGCCATACTGTCCAGCAGCATTTGAAGGCTCAGGATATTGGAAGACGTCCTCATAGACAAGATGAGGGTTGTAGTAGCCACTTCCACTGGAGCCAGAGTTTAGGTTCTGGTTTGGGGATCCAGGACCGGTCAGAGTAGCAGCCACATCCTGACCACCGCTAGCTGGCGCAGGCTGCCAAGAGTCAAAGCTGGGAGACTTTGCGGCCTGAGAGGTGGAGGAGGCAATCTGACTAGCATAAGGAGTAGAGTCACCAGCTGGATACGCAGGCAGTTCATGTGTAGGAGCAACACCAAGTGACGCTGATTGAGCCTGGACCGGGCCTGGCTGAGGCTTTGCTGGGTCACTCTGCTGGTAGTTGGAGCTCAAAGGAAGGTGTTGTGCCGCAAGGTTTACCAGGCCCCAGTCTCTTGAGTAATCGTTGATAGGTCCCTCTACCTCAGCAGAACTTGGTGCGTTGGGCAGGTTTTGCAGAGAGGAAACCAAACCCGGCCATTGTGCAGCTGGAGGCTTGTAGAAGGTGGAAACAGGGCCAGTCGGTCGGTTATGTGAAGCCTGCCAGTTACTCTGAGCAGAGAGTGAGGAAAGCAACGCTTCATCTTCTCCATCATCACCAAGGTTGCGCAAGTCATTTTTAACTCGATATCCATAACCTTTGAAATAAACAATAAAGATGAAACATTAGATATTGCTGATGGGCCTAATGGGATAATGAAGTAGAACGGCTTTACCTTTAAATGGTAATCCAGCACTGCCATCAAACAGCAAAAAACAAATCCAGGAAACCCTGCAGGAGAGCAGTTAAGAACAAACATCCGATTAAAAAAAATCTCTGTTAAAGGTAATTGAAACAAATAAAGGGCAAAGAAGTGCTCGACATCAATAAAACATACCGCAGAATGAGTCCAAGAGCCATGGCTATCAGCAGAAACACAGCACCCTGTTCACCTCAGACGCTCTGGTTGGAGACGTGCAGCTCACTGGGACTAACTAGCATTGAGAGAAGCTCAGGCCTTGCTAGAGATCCCTCTGTGTCTCCTTTATATACCGCTCCCACTAAACGAAGCCAATCAGCAACAGCTGCTCAGAGAGCAATCAGGGGCCGAATCGTTAACAGGTGTGGCAGCTGGTCACTTTCTTGAAAGCCATCTTTTTTTTAAACTGAATTATTTTCAATAAATTTCAATGAACACCGTTTCTTTGATTTGACTTTGCATTTTGAACATAGCAGTCAAAAGGCCAGACTTTCACTTAAGGCTTTTACACGGAGTCAGGGTGCCACACACGCACTGAAATCAAGACCCTTATGCCACCATCTTTGCTGGTGTGACATTTACCCTCCAGACATCTGATACTGTGGCAGCCAAAGGGGGAGAAAGGCAAAGGAAAGTGCAGGGAGTTAGGGAGACAAAGGTGAAAACAGAAGGAAGAGTTAAAAAGGGGATTACTGCGGTCAAATTAAGTTTAAAATGTTATGTAAAATAAAAGATCAAATATTGGGTAGAGAAAAAGTTAATGGGATTTAGACATATATAATGTATATCTCTTACTAAAGTAGACATGTTACATTCTAATAGTTCTCCCTCGTCTTCATTTGTACAAGAACATTAATTGATGCATGGCACAGCAACTCCACATGCTTTGCACATGACAAAGATTACTGCTATCAAGCTTAAAGTATAAACTACAATATATTTAAAAAGACTTGATCATCTGTAACAGAGGGGCCCAGTCTGTAGAGCTGCTGTGCATTTAGATGACTGTCATCTTACTCAATAGTGAGTGCAATGAGTAGAAGCAAAAGGATCAATCCTGGTGCTGAATGCACTACCATGATGATTAACTCACAAGCGAACTTACTCGTATGTGTGTTGTTCTCATGCCAACTGGTGTCATCCTGCAGGGTCATGTTACAGAGTGAGAAGATCCGTGGCTTTAATTAACTCAGTGTCTACCCTTTGTCCTGATGGACACATGTGTATTCAACATGAGAATAGGACTGGATATGTTGTGCATATCTGCGTGTTTTTCACATATTGAAAGAATGACAATATATTTCAACACAGGGGCTGAACTGTCTCTGACGGCAGAGCTTGACCATGAATGCATCATGGAAGTAGGCTGACATGTGCTTGTTGTTGGGTGTAGGCAGGATGTTTTTTCTTGTAGAGTGTGCATAAGGAATGCGTTGCTTTATGAGAGCCATATAGTGGGGTGATCCCTGGAGGCCTTGATGTACAGATTCCTCTCTTCCTCGTGGGGTGGATGCATAATGCCTTTTGTAATTAACACTAAGGATGTAGGCATGTCGATATATGAAGCTGAAAGAGAGATTTTTTTTATCTCAAATATGTATTACTATATGAGACTCTATATCATGGCATATATATTATTTCTGTGAATGCAAACTTTGATTTTTATCCATGCATGAAGCTCAAAAACTGCTTCTCTGAGGCAGGAATGTTCAGTCAAACACTTCATACATTCATGCTGCTAAAGGTGACAGTGTTGCATGTTTGAGGTGCAGCTCACCAGCACAACATCTGGCTTCTAAGAGTAATAAGAAATGTGAGAAATCGTGGCTCCTGTGATCTATCATGTGTCTATCTCCCTGCATGGCTGGTATCAGTTTATGTAGTTTTATGTAGGTGTGGGCAGATTAAGGGCTGTCTAGAGCTTCCTGCCCTGCGCTGAAAAGCCAGATAGCAGCTTTTCTTGTTTATTCTCTGGTGATCACACACCTCCACCACACAACAGCCAGCATCAGAGTGCCATCCAAAGCAGTGCTTAAGGATCTGTGTGTGGGTGGAGGACAGAGTCCCTGCTGTTCCCAGGTTGGTGGCTGGTATACCTCTTTATTGTTAAAGGTAACAAAGGGGATTTGTGGTTTCATTGTGGTTAGGGATGTAGGACGCATGAATGCCATTACAATGAATGTAACACTTAGGATCCAACATCATAATTGCTCGATGTACAGCAGCCTCACATTTACTGCCATTTTCTTGGAATTGCTGTACATTCACTTTAACCTACTTTCTTTCAAATTACCTTAGGGACTAAGATGTGACTCACCACACTATAAGGACAAAAATAAACCCTATGGAAAATTCCTTCTCATAACTCACTGTCCAATACATTGGTTAGTGTATTTAAATTACAAAAAAGTAAAGTAAAATGTATTTAAATAGCGCTTTTCACAGACATAAGTCACAAAGTGCTTAACAGGAGCGTAAAGAAAAACATAAAACATAATTAACACAAGGTGGCCATATAAGGGCCATCAATTTACAAGGTCAGTTTTTACAACGTATAAAGAAAGGCAAAATATAAAGTAAAATACGCAAAAAAAGATAAATTAAGCACGAATTTTACCTCGTCTTTAGCAATTTTTTAAACAAATTCACAGAATCAGCAAACTGTAGGTTTAACATAGATCTTCGAGGTTTGCTCGCTTGCATTGGCTGTGACGTGGTCCACTGTGGAGAATCTGCGACAGCGATGCATCCTGTCATATGGACATGCTGAGACGTATCCTATACACCAAAATACAAGGATACACTCAACTTGGACGTCAGGAGCCCTCCCTCTTCTCCGTCACGCTGTGCATCTTGTAATTTTTTTTATTTATTTCCCACTCACTTTCATTGTGTGTTGGCTGTGACTTGTATTCATGAGTCATGAATGTATTGAGTCAAGAAAGAAACACTTGTTGCAAAATGTCAAATCTGGACTTAAATATTCTAATGAGATGAATCTGTTTATCATGCTGTTTATGTTATTTTTAATATTATGATATTTAAAATCATATATCAACCTCATTAACCACCACTTCAAACTTTAGCAACAATGGTATGAACATTTTAAAAACAATTTTAAATTGAAATCTTTGATGTAGAGAGGAAGCTACTGCAGAATAGACTCAAACAGAAACGGATTAATAATTTATGGAAAACATAATTTGCACCCACTAAATAAAATAAGATGATGAGCAGCATATTAAAAAACACTTTTTAGGTTAAAAGAGGTCTTGATTTTTTTTAACCAAATGGCAAATATAGGTTAACTCACCTGACAACAAACCCACCTCATTGTTAGGAATCCCCAGCGTGATTTGATGAGCGTATTTGCTGACATCAAATGATGCAGAGATAAATTATCTGTTAATTGGCTGTTATGTTGCTTTTTACGCACAGCAGACAG
The DNA here is from genome assembly GCF_027596085.1 of Anoplopoma fimbria. Lineage (NCBI taxonomy): Eukaryota > Metazoa > Chordata > Actinopteri > Perciformes > Anoplopomatidae > Anoplopoma > Anoplopoma fimbria. The sequence goes on from NC_072459.1 coordinate 10,034,658, forward strand.
ATGGATAGGCGTTCAACACTTGCAGCTCCTTGTGTCAAAATACCAAGTTGTATTTTAATTCAGTTTTTTGCCTTGAGAAAGTATGACACATGAACAAAAAGCTGACTCAAAATATGACAAAAATATGAAAGAAAAAATGTTGTAATTAAATTTCAGTTGCGACTTATTAATTATTAATCCCCCACAGGAAAACTATTCCTGCCCAAATGTCACAGACAAGGTGCTGTGAGAGAGAGAGAGTGAGTTTCAGTGTTAGATCATTTGGTGGATGCTCCGCTCCGCTACCCCACCCCCTCGCCTCCCCCTCCTCCCTGGCCTCTGAAACTGAGCGTCTGCGGAAAAGATTGTGCCATCTGGAGAGTTGAGAAGCCATCGCTGGGAGGAGGGCACTACGTCTGGACACAAGGAACGCGAGAGGCGGTTGGAAGTAGAAGAAGGAGAAGAAGATGAGGATGTAACAATGTAGAGAGCGTGGAAAGAAGCTGAGGAGGAGGCAAAGTTGAACGCACACGTACAAGACCAAGTAAACACAGGAGGATTTTGCGATTGAATGGGTGGAAGTGTGAGAGTGCGAGAGAAGTCAAAGAAGCCTTTTACACATCCTGGCTTCAAGCTGGAGAGTTTTGGCAGAGATAACGCAAACAGTGTGACTACTCAGATCAGATGAAAGAGAGCAGAGTGGAAACAGTGGTGGGTATTTTGTCCAAGAGATGATAAAAAACAAAACAGGTTGAGAACTGAGGCCCAGTTACATCTGAGTAGGAAGATCACAAATGGACGTAAATGCTGAAAAGAAGCAATAACTGCTTTTTTTGGGGGGGCCAATTCGGGACAAATTATTGACATAAGTTGATGTGGAACAGTTGCTTTTTTTCACATCAAGCAGCAACATTGTCGTTCATGTGGAGTTTCTGGCCACCTGATGAATATATGTCCAATGTTCTCTCTCTTTTAGCACTAATTTTGGTCTCTACAAACTGCTGAGGGAAATATTGGTGTCTTTAGCTGCTAAATGCTTTCTCTTCTAACAGCAGAGAGAGTAAACCAGAACCACCGCTACAAGGCTCTGTAAAGCCAAAGGGATCTGCAGATTCAGGTGATATTTCTCTGTAGCTTCATCACTAAGAGTGACCCCTTACACAACGTCGCTGTGATGTTTAAAATTGGTAACATCGGAATATTGATAATAGTAATCAGTAAAATGTATGGTGTATCACCTTTATCTTTTGTAATAAGATGTCTTTTTGAGCAAAACAGAATATGTTGGCTCAGGCGTTTGACTGTAGGCCTCCGACAGGAAGACAATGAGGGTGAAAAGAGAACATTTTAGCTAAAACTATGCTGTGTTTGGAAACGTAAACAAAATGGCAATAGTTGTCCTCAATCACTCTTGAGTCTCGTTTTAGAATAATAATCAGACATGTTCTAATGTTTCACAGAGAGAGGTATTTTGATATGAAAATGTTTTTTTTATTTTCTTGGTATAAACCAACAGATAATGGAAAAATGAACACAGGGACAGCGCAGTAGAACATAAAAAAGCTATTTTAAAAAATATAGTGAACATAAAAAAAATATTTTTTATGTTCACTATATTCTTAAATGAGGTCATGGTGTAGACAAATGTATCTAAAGTCATTGACCGTACATAAAAAACACTATTTGATGTACTGATTGTAGAGATACACTTCAGAAGGAAAGACGTTCGCTCATTCTCATCTCCATGTAGTGTGCCGTTCTTCTTAAGTCCGCCCTTTGCTTCCATGGTGACATCTCCATAACTGTAACCAGCCCAGTTTGTTGTTGTGTTTGAATTATATTTGCATACTAAATGCAGCCAACAGTGCCTACTCTCATTTCCAACCTACTGCTCCGACTGTTTACTTCTCCTCAAGTGATAACGATGAGATCTTTATCATCTACTTCATCACGCGCACAGATGAGGGCGTTGGGTGTAGGCCGCTCCCCCGTGGGCGACATCATGTACAGTATGTGTCAGTTAGCATGACGAGTGCTGACACGTGCCTCCAAATAAACCGTCGCCGAGCCCTAATGGCAGCGTAGGTGTAGAGCCAATCACTTCCTCCGCTCGGAGCGGTTGGCCCCTTGTTAACCAATCAAGGAGCAGGAGTGTAGGGGTGTTGGAACATGAGAGCGAGAGCTACGCAACTCCTGATGTGGAGCCCCCAGACAATAAACATCTTACACAACGGCGAGCTGAGACGCAGCGCCGCTCCTCTCAAGTGACGGCGGTGACATGTTGAAGGGTCCTTCTGCTCCACTCGGCTTTGTGTGTTGAGATGGCCTTGATATGTTTCCATTAAATCTTACAAAACAGATCTAAGCCCTGTTGCTTTATTATGGATTTAGAAATAAACAACATATTAATCTCCTGCTCAGCATTGTGGGTGTTCTCCTTGCTGTACTTGACTTAATTTCTCTGCCAAATTTGTAGGCAATAGCAATGAGTTAGAGAATCCATTAATTTAAAAGCGTAGCTCATTATTTCTTTATTTACTCACTTATGAGGAGTGCAGATCATTTTTAAAAGGAAAAAATACTAGAAATATGAGTAACTCTGAATACGATTGACACCGTGAACTACCAGAAAAAAACATTGATTTTTCTTTTTTATATATCAGAAAACCACTCAGAAGTATGTTGTTGTTTTTTTATTCCTACTTCTGTGTGTTGTTTGTTAAAATGGACCACTAAACTTTCAATTGTTATTCCAAGAGCAAACAAAATTTCACAGCCAGCATAATGATGAGCACCAAGAAGAAAAAGAAAGTCAATCATGCCGTATTCTCAACAGATAAACCCTGTCATGTATTTTGAATTAGATGCTGTACAAAAAGAGCGAAAACATCTGAGAGTTCTCACACCAAAACTAGTTAGTGTCTGAAATATCTCAAATCATTTTTAATCCTCATGATTGACGTCAAGATCACTTTAAACCTTATTCTGAAATCTCTTGAGAGCTATCAAGTTTATCATTGAGTCTAAGACGTATCTGCTCGGGGCTCATTAATACAGTCTTGTTGAATGTGGAGAAATCGCTGAAACATTCTGTAATATATCAACGACTTTAAACCCCTCTCCCAGCTGAGCGGCATTAATTACACGAGAGTGGAAGCTTAGCCGGCCAGGATAATTATGTGTAATTCTGCCGCTGCTTGTCTCTGCTCCACTTTCAAAAAAATCCCTTTTCTTTACTACTGAGTGTTAACCCCATCCTCTTCTGTGTCTCCATTCCCTTTCTCTCCACTCCTCACCCAACACTACTGAAGAAACAAAGAGTGCCAAAAACTTCAATCAAGTAAAATAGAGACTTTGCAAAAACAAGTACTCAAATAGAAGCAAAGGTAATCATCAAAATAAGTAGCTACTTGAGTTAAAGTACAAAAGTATTAATTGGAAAAAAAATTGAGTCGCGAGTAACTTAGGAAATAAAATAATAAAAAAAAAAGACTAGTACACTACTGCCTTTTATTTGATAGGGAGTTGACTGTAATTATTTCAACCTACAAAAAAAACACATTTTAATATTTACAAAAAGAGGAGTAATAGTAGTTTTGAAGCATGAGTGTATATGTTACGTGACTTCAGACAGGCGTTCACAGCCGGAGCCCGCTGTTAATTTGTCTGTAAATATTAGCCAGCGTTATTATAACGTTAACATTTGGTACCGTTCACAATGGTTTTGTCTAAAAACGCGTGGAAAAAAAAACCCGCCAGCCGTGCCGCTTCCATCCTCTCCTGCTGAGGCTTCAGCCATGCTGCTTTGAACAGACATGTGGAGGCGTGGCTGCGGCAGGATAACAGATCGCCAGCAGGCCTGGGACCAGCTAGTCTGGTATAGCCAGACCACCACCAGTGCTGTGTCAGCACCGGAGGGGACCAGCTGCCCACCTGCCTGGATATAATAATGAATACTTAAGAGATGAGCGATGAATGTATCCAGAAGTAACGGAGGAAAAGTAATGATATTTATCTAAGAATCTACTCAAGCGAGAGTAAAAAGTATGCTGCTTTAAAACTACTCTAACAAGTAGAATTTACTCACAAAAGTTACACACAACAGAGTAAATCTAACTCGTTACACCACGATGATTTCCAGTATATAGAGTATAGGTTAAAATACTAAGAATTTAAATAAGTCTATTTTTCTATTTCAGCCGTCTCTCAGCCCTTGTTGTTTGCTTCAAAAGCCACCAAAGTGACACCCAGTCGAGAAGTCTCACTCTTCTTCGTCTACGTTGGTGGCTTGTCAAATCGAATTGCACAAACAGTCAGCATCCAAAAGGGTTTTTGATCCGTGTGCCAGTTAGCTCCCCCTGAAGACAGAGCGACACAAGACCTTCCTGTGTGTCGACATAAGGGGATTGCCACAGTCTGGGTGCTAGACAAAGAGCTCTCATGTGAATCTCTCTCACTGTAAAGAGGGGATGAGGATGAGGAGAGAGGTGTTAGGGAATGGTTTACTTTAGTGGGAATTAGAGAAGATATGTTTTGCAGTCTTGTGTTCTGAGGTACTTGGTGTTAAGGCAAGGATTTAGCATTTTTTTATGAAGGATTTGCTGTGACAAATGCGTTGCTTTTTACTGTTACATAAATCACATAAAAGCCACCATAGTCATGTTTCGCCAGTGGAGCACTTTTAATGTGAAGGAGCAAAGGCTTTAAACAGCAAGTGTTTCTTTTGCCATGTTAATATTGCCTTTAAAATGCGTGCACAATTATTACGATTTATGTAAGTTTTTTCTTTTTTACTATGCACAAGTCCCTGTCTGCCTGTGGGGCCTCCCAGAGGCTGGGGGAGTACACAGCCAAGACACCGCAATACAACACAATACTTCTTGCTAAGTTTACCATGGTAACAGTGCTTGGCCTTAAATGCCTCTCAACAACCCATAACCCAACACGGGATATTAGCTTTACCTCCTTAGCTTCCATTCATATCAATAACATGGGTCTCGGTAGCTGTGACGATGCATTAGCGATCCTGTCTGGATGGTGGGATGTTTGTGATCTTGTGATCTTGCGTGAATCAAGATATGAATGATGTGATGAAATCTCCCACCAGCAGCTAGTTGTGACTCACACTGGAGCACGAAACCAGGGGAGGAGACCATTTTCATTTGCCAGTTCTTGACAAACTCCCCCCCCCCCCGAGTGTAATATTTTCATTTCAACAGACTGTCGCAGCAGATCATGTCACAATGTTTTGCTTGCATAACACAATGTCATCTGGTGACATTAAAAAAGGGGGTCTTTTTTCGAGGCTCGGCAGCATTGCTCATAGCTGAGAGTGGGTAGCTAATTGTCAGGGAGCTGCCTGTGTGTTTTTGCTGAGACACAATGCTGAGTAATAAAGATGACACATGCTGTTCCCTCATAATCTCGGTTTTAACAAACAAAGGCAAAGGAGCAGTTGGAGAGGGCGCAGAGGGAGGACATGTGAGAGGAGAGAGAACGATGAAGATACTGGATCCTCAAAAAAAAGAAAGAATATGTGTGCATTTGTTTGTGCTGTTTGCATAAACAACAATAGAGAGCGGTGGAAGCAGTCACAGAACTGTGATTTAATCTGTGTGGTGACAGAAGAGATGTAACAACCAGTTTAGTGTTACCACAAACAGGCTGATCACTTTCTACCAAACTGTTGGAGCATCTGTTACAAAACAACCTCCTAGTTTAGTGTCAGTGTGTTTTTGTATCGTCTTCTGGATAGTTTGGTTTATGCTTATGCATTACAATCTGCTTTTGCATTCGTCTTGGATTATCTAACCCATGAAAAGACAGAGACAGTGTGAGCTGATATTGGAAAGCATTTTTTAAGCTATGCGTTATCTCAGCAGCTCAACATATCCTCATACAAGGGTTCGTATAATATCTGACCAAAAAATGACTCCAAATGTTTCGTGTTTTCCCACGAAAGTCCAGCAGCACGTGTCGATTTCCGCTCGTTACGTGTTGCATGCAGCCTTTTTCAGAATAAAATTCTGTCTTCACAGAAAACAACTTAGTCACATTTAGGCAACCAAACTATCTTTAGGAAAGGTTAGGTTTAGGAAAGGATTGTTGTTTGGATTAGAATAACTACGGAAGAGGCGTAATTTAAGTATGCAACAAAATAGTCAACATTGACTGATGATTTCACATGGGACACAAACAACGGTCTCCTGGGTGAAAGTCCATTGTTTTTCTTTCGGGTTTTTTGCCCTCTCTTTACTTCCAGGATCACGATTGTGTGGATTACATACATATTGATTTGGTAGGTATAGCTACGAATGCTGTATTAATAGAGCTTGTAGTCCTTTATGGAGTGAAAGATGGCAGCATGGTGAACTTTTTATGCATAATAAGTTGTGCACCAATGATTTATATCAAAGATAGCATCAGTATAGAAGACTTTCCTGCGTCTGACTTTCAACCCAATTAGTGGTAAATTCCTCTTACATACCTTTCTCTGTTGCCATGAAAACATATAATAGGTTTAGTGTTTCTTAGTTCCTGTCTAAAACTCAAGGTGAATGGATCAGTGACGTATGATGATGTAAGTGTGTATTTGTGAGTGCAAACGCTCAGCTGTCTATTCCGGATGGAAAGAGTCTCCCTGAGGGAACTCAGAGCAGCAGTGCTCACCTTTACGCTACGAGTCTCACCGCTCCAGCTGTGCTTAACGAATTCTAAGTGATTACACCCACAGCTATTTTGGGAATAGTTTAATTCAGAGCTATCAGTCTTGACCCACATAAGGTGAGCACAATGTGTACTTGGGAGGATTTCGAGCTTGGAGGTGTGTGTCTTAGCGCGCCTGAGTGAGAGTGACGTGTCCTCAGGTATGATGCAAGAGCAAAGGAAAAAGAAAAACTAAGATGGGAGTCTGGTTTTCATTTAGGGCTCCACTCCAAGATCATATATACACATCGTTTGTGTTGTAAATCCCAGGGAAGTTCATACTGGGATGAAAATCATTAATCATAATACAATGTCATCCCAACTATTTCTCAATGCCGAGCGGAATTTATTTTTAGCAAGAACCATTGTGTATTTATTATATTTTCATCACTAATTGGTGACAAGCCAAAAATCATAAGAATTTCTGTAATCAAACCACTGCAGTAATCAAAATGAGCATATCATTATTGTCACTGTTCTCATTGTCTTTTAGGGCTGCAACTAACGATTATGTTCATATAACAATCAATATTAATAATCCTTCAATCCGTTTTTTTATATCATACTTTAGTTATTGTTGTTTTAACGTTTTTTACTTATTTATTATTCTTTACTGTGTGATTACAGTAAACACACAGTAAGTGATTACTTATTGAGTATGCCTGTGTTGAGCTTGTTTTTTTACTTATGTCTCATGTGTTGATATGTTGCACTATCCACTCTGCTGTTGAAATCCTGCAAATTTCCCCGCTGCAGGACTAAAAAAGTATTATCTTATCTTCAGTTTTTTTCTAAATTCATCAATTCCATCAATCTATTTGTCAATTAAATGTAAAAAAGAATTGGTGAAAAATGCTGGAAAATAATTTCAGACAGTCCTAAAGGTTCAAAGAGATTCAGTTTTCAGTTTACTATCAGATATAAGAAAAGCTGAGAATCTGCTCCTGTGAGAAGTGATACAGTGATCTTTATTTTCCTGTTTTAGTTATTTAAAGTCACGGACGATAAAGGTGTCAGCTAAAAGCCTAAATTGAACTGTAGAAACTTAAGTGATAAGCTGCGAATAAAAAGCAGGGAGTGTGAGGATGAGATGGACCTATGGGACTTTCCCGGCCTCACAGTCATATTTTAGCTATTTCTGTGCAAGGACAAAGACGCAGGGAGACAGGGAGAGCGAGCGAGAGGCAGAGGGTTAGGAAATGTGTGTGTGCCAGTTTTCTGAAGCGTGTGTTCCTCCTTCCTGCTCCTGTTGTGCGGTGTGTGTGTGTTGTTCAGTTTGAGGGTCACCCAGTAAAAGACTGCGGCGAGGCTCTTAGTCATCCTCACACCTTGCTCCCTTTTTTTTTTACCTGACTGTCCATCTGTCAGTGTATTTACCACCAGAAACAGATTCCCTGCAGTAAACAAATTAAAATATGCAAATTTGTTCTTATACAAAAGGTTATAGTAAAGACTGAGCAGGTAGTGTTTGGAAATGTTAATGAGTGTAGTATGCTGAAGTTTGAAATGGTCTTAGCCAAGCTGCAAAAAAGAAGAAATCGTAAAACCTTAGTTTAATGCCTTTTATGATGATTTTTTATTGTTGTGACAGAACTCACATTTATCAGTTTGGACGATCTAAAGGGAAAACACATATACAAGCAAAATGTCTTTCCAGCTGTCGTGTCCATTTGAAGCAATGAGCTGGTTTAATGTAAATCTTTAAGTAAAATACATTTAAATAAGTCATTTAAAGGTAGCTTAACCAGTTATTCTTTTCTCTCTGTTATGATATAACATGTAGCTAGTCTTATTTATGAGTCAGAGCAAGCTCAATTATTAAGATGTTAGAGTTTTAAAATTGATTTTCCAATTCCAGGAAACAGGAAAAAGTGGGTAAATTAACTTTAGCTAAGACTAGCTCTCTAGCTAGCTTTAATTAGCTATTTTATCATGCTCGTTTTCTTCTTCAAAAACTAACACATTTATTTGTTGTAGCCTTATATTTTTCTATTTGAGGTAAGATGTTAAATTCAATTTTGACCCTAATATTTAATTACTGTTTTGACTTTGTAGGGTAGTGAAGTAGGCTATGCTTTAACGGGTATATTTCATTTATCTTGTCCCTTGTAGTTTTTAAAGATTAGTTATAATTGGTATGATTACATCTACTGTATAGTACTTTCATATCTATGGGAAAGTAAGCATACATTACATTACATTACATTACAGTCATTTAGCAGACGCTTTTATCCAAAGCGACTTACAATCAGTAGTATATTACATATCATTCACCCATTCACACACTGATGACAGGCTACCATGCAAGGTGCCACCATCAGACTCTAACTAACATTCATGCAACATCCAGTCCACACCGATGGCAAGCCTTCGGGAGCAACTTGGGGTTAAGTATCTTGCCCAAGCATGTTTTTTTAATATCCGTGCATAAAAACAAAGCGTTGACGTCATCGTAAACTGCAAGCTGATGATGTTCTGTGATAAAGACTTTCTGCTGTTAATATTTCCAGAAAAGCCTCAAGGCAGACATTAAAGGAAAATAAACATAGCAACAACAGTGAAGTACTCTCTTACTTCATTACATCCAATAGTTATGTGTGATATTTTGGATGCCTGTATTTCTGGCTGTTAATGTGCTTGAATGTGCGATATATATTGCAGACACAGCTACTTTACTAATCAGGAAACATCAATGCACATACATACCTCTTTATTGTTGGTTTCTCTTGCGTTCATGCATACACACTTACCGGCTCTCCGTCTGCGGTCTCACCTTGTGCTCTCTTGTGGAAGAAGAGATGAGGGAGGACAGGAGACGGAGGCCGTCAGGGCCGAGTTTCTAATTGAAGGTGTCACGGTTGTGTCTCCTCCTCGTCTTTCCCAGCCTCCCTGGCAAATATAGCAACATGCACCACAGGGGAGAATCGGGGCTTCGCTACCAATGTTTTTTTTGGCATCTTGTATGGTAGAATGGAAAGAATTTTATCTTTTGATCTGTGTTTATCGTCTCCGGGGTCCCACGGATGAAATAACAAGAGAGAGTATTTATTAGATTCTGTGCTTATTGTTGTTTGTGTGTCGGAGTTGGCAACTTCTCTCTCTTTAACTTCCATCTTTTATTTCATGAAAATGAGTTTCTCCCTCAATGATTCTACAAATATAGAAAGAGAAAAGGGAGTGAAAGCCAAAGTAAAACTTATTTAGACTAAAAAAGTCATCAATTACACGCACAGCTTAAAAACTAAATGAATCGAACCATTATTAAAACTGTTATCATCGCTGTCCTCAAGTATAAGACGCTTGTGTGTGTGTGTGGTTTTTTTAGGGGGTTGCATCTTTCTGTGTTGTTTTAATATTTAACAGCCGGCACTTTAACAATAGATCCTGAGGATTTTAATTACTTTATGAAAACAGAAATATAGCAAACAAAACATAAACGCATTGACATAACTTTAGCGAATGCACATCTAAATGGCCTCATTACACATTTCTTTCCTCCTTTAACATATTTTATTACTCTAACTATCTCTCCATCACTATCTATGACTAGGAAATACAAACATGAGGCATTTACAAAATGGTGAAGGGACTCCTTGACAAATCTCACTGCTAGTTCAGTATTCAAGCCAGAGGGAGGAAATGCTAATGCTGAAGAAGGAGTGCTCAGTTTATGTGTGTCCTTACGGATCATGAGGGCTGTTGCTGGCATGCCTGCTAAAAAGTTGAAAGAGAGGATGAAGATCAGTTTACTGCTTGTTGACCTTTGATCAGTCCACGTTTACCTTCATTTTACCTATCTATTCATTGACCAATGCATTCTCTTTCTGCATGCAAAACATTATCTAAATACAAGATCGATTATTTTTGCAGGACAGCAACCAAGGTTACGTACAAATAAATATATAATCAATTTGAATTTCTCATCATTCTACAACACAAGGTTGCACAACAATACAATAGTCTCTCTCTGCTGCCAAGGAAAACAAAACAAAACCATTTTTATGGTGGTGTACGGATGATGAGTTGCTGATATTTTAGAATTAACAGATTCTGCAGCTGGTGCTGGGGCAGAACATATCTCTCTGCAGAGCAGGAATAGTAAGCCATACATCAACCACACCCCGCATGGTAACACACAGCAGGACTGCTCACACCAACTCACACACACCACACACGGACACACAGTTCTATATACTGAACACTGTACAGCCTGGTTCCATCCAGCAGATGTAACAAAAGCACATTATCACTGCGACACCCGTGCAGGCTCTGTAATGCCAACTGAATGTCAGACAGACACGGTAGCCTTGACAAGTCGGTTCAGACTGTGTCAACAGCTCTTTGATCCCGGCCAGCTGCAAGGACAGAGCAGATTTCACACAACGGTGGGGCAGTGGAAGCTGTTGAGTGAAAAATTAGGCCTCCTTCTGTAAGAGGAGCTCTTCACATGGAGCCAGAGAGGTGCTGATAAGAAACACAGTGGCAGAGAGAGAGGAGGGAGAGTGGTGGGCGTAATTGTATCTGAAAGTGAGGTTAACCACATACAAATTCAATGGGCTATATCGTCCCTCTGTAGAGAGCAGTTCAAAATGAAGAGAATGGTGCGAGGCCCAAAAAACAATACAAGCTCTTTTGTCGCTTTTTTTCACCACACGGTCCAAATTGAAACAACAGCTTTGGATGGACAGGCATTAAGTTTTGTACAGACATTAATGGATGAACCCTGTTGACCCTCCTCTAGCAACATCAGCAGGTTAACGTTTTCACTTATCCAGTGAAATATCTCTACAAGTTGGATGCAATTAAACTGGGTACAGAAATGTATGTCTCCCTCAAGACTAATTGTAATAACGTCAGTGCCCCAATTCATCAGGTCGAAACCTAAAGCTGTCCAACAGTTTGGTTAAGTAATCACCCAAAAAACTAAACTAAACTAAAGCCCACAAACCCAACGTGTACTTTCATGCTAATTAGCAAATGTTAGCATGCTAACATGCTGAACAAGGCAGTAAACACATTAAGACTCTTATGCCTAGATTCTTCTTCTGTGGAAAAGCTTGTTCAGGACACACAGAGTTTGATTGGGATGAATCACACCTATTAAATAAAACAAATATGAGATAGACTGCCAAGATTTTAAAACTGCAGGTTCAAATCAAAAAGCATTCACTTGCTACGTGCAATCCGAGTATAAATCGGCATGCATCTTCTATTGTTGCAATGTTTTTTAAAGCCACCTTTGCAAAAATCCCTTAAATATGAATTTAATTATTTGACTTTTTGCCAAATAATATATATATTTTTTTGCTGTCAAGCTTTTATTTGTTCAATTGCTCCTAAAATATCAAGTTCATTGTGAATGTTATGTTCAAAGATGCACTCCTGAAACACCATGACCAAATTAATATATATACATTTTATTTAGCTGCTAGTGTTCATCAGAAAAGTGCAGACTGAAATCAGAATTTATGAGCTTCTACTAAATGTGGATATATATGTGGATATATGTATCAAATCATGCATTCAACCTATGTGACAGGATAAAAGGGGATGCAGCTCACAGGCCTTCTTGGTCATATTTCTTCCACAGTAGAAGATGGCTGTAGGTTTAAATGGCAGCCTCATGCATTTCCAGTTCACCTGACATATAGTCCTGTCGGCACAGTAAAAGGTCATGAGTTATTTAGTGCACCACAGACCAAAGAGAGTGTTGTTACAGTAGCAGGTATAGCTTGCTCTATCTCCTTCTGATCTCATCTATGAGCGACCCCTTTCACATTGTCAGGTTGTTATTTGATACATTGGTATAATACAGATTATTGCAGCTCTAATGAGCTTAGAATTGCAGGGGATCTATTATAGCGAACATAATATTCATGACTATGTTATCACTTGTGAGTTATCGTCTGAAACTGAGAATCATTGTGTTTTTATTGGCCTAGAATAAGCCTTTCATATCTACATACAGAGCCGCTCCTCTTCAGTGAGTCCTCTATGTTGCACCGCCATGTTTCTACAGTAGCCCAGAACGGACAAACCAAACACTGGCTCTAGATCGTCACCTTTTTTAAGTTACCTAAAGGCCACCATAGTTCTCCAACACACTTGTGAAATTGCGGTAACACGAGCTGCAAAGTGCTAAACTGTGGTACGGCCAGCTGACGACTGACTTCAGCTGCTCCTGAAGTATGATTATTGTTGTAAGGATGGCATCTGAGGGACAGTTTTTCCACTCGTCGGGTCGTGTTACCCCCAGTCTTGGAAAGAATGGAGAAAGCGTAGAGTTATTCAGTTGGTTGCAACCACAAAGCTAGACGCCATCAAATCCTACTCACTGTTCACCCAGTTATGGGTCAAGTGTGTGTAGCTGTGTAATTCTGTTTGTGCCGACTATTAGTTAAAAAAAACTCTCCTTCTGTGGTTTGAACAGTCTGACCAGCTAGCTGACCCGTCTATCCTTAAAGCTCTTTCACTCTCAGGGGCTGCAGAAGTCAGATAACCTTTGTTGAAACTGAACAGGAAAAGAAGTCAAAGATTAAAAGTAAAAAAAAAAAAAAAAGAATTAGAAAGCCTGGGGTGTCGTGGGAGGCAGCAGGTGCTAATTGAAACCATCTTGCAGAAAGCACAGAATGCCATTTCGCCACAGCTGCTGCTTTTGGTTTTTTTGGTTTTTTTCCCTGCCTTGTTGAGCTCCAAATGGTACGAGCCATGCACTCACCAGGCTGACTAATCGCTCCACACAGGCTTGGTTGCAGGCGCGTGGATCGACTAGGCCAATTAGCCGGGCACAGAGATGCCTAGTGATGAGAAGAGTCACGCTCCCTTTCTCAGCCGAGTGCCATTAATCAGCAGTAAAAGGGGGCTGAAGCAACACTACAGTTTACGACTGCTTTACTACTCACAATGGCCAGTTTTTCTAGCTCAATCCTCTTGACCTCAATACAGCATGACGGCATTTCTCTGGGGCTCTGCAGCTTTCATGCCACGAAAATACATTTCTGGACGTCTTAAAGAAAGGGGACAGAGAATGAGAGGTTGTGCCAGTGTGTGTTTTCAAGTATGCATTCATGAGGAGGCTGTGTCTCCATGTGTAAGTGTCCATCTGTGAGTTCTCTCCTGGCGTCTGTGCATCCGGATGAGGGAATGTGGACGTGTGTGTATATATGCAGTATGTGCGTGTATACTGTAAATGTGCGTGTATACTGTAAATGCATGTGCGTGTGTGTTTAAGTCGTGGCCTCATGGTGAGAGTTGTCCGTACTGCTCTCGTCTTCTTGGCTGCTGTGCAGTAAACTTGGCCCCAGCTGACTCTGGATCAGCTCATCTGACTCACAATCAGGAAACAACAACTCCAATACAGTTATTTAAAATCAACTTTATTTCCCGTTGCCACCTTTTATAATTTCCTTTTTTTGTTGTTGAATATTTGTCCTTTCCTTTCTTTCCTGTCATCCCTTTCCTCCATATTCCTTTTGTTATGCCTGTTAACACCCAATAAAAAATCAGCAGCGTTTTCTATATCTAACTCCGAGCTACCTGTGTTTATCTACTAATTTACTATTGTTATTCACAATTTACCAAGCAGTGCTTATGTTTGTAAAAGCGTTTTGATGATTCATCTTCAATTAGGTGTTGCGTTCGCTCACCTGACTCCAGGTGGATGTGTAAGTCTCTCCACACAAGAGCAGCAGTATGATTCACTGCTACTACATAAATTCACTGTGAGTCATGCAGCTCGACTAAACTGCTAAAAATGTCAGGTGTAGTTATTAAAGCGGAGGTCTTTGGGCCTTTTAGCTGCGTACGAAATGTATTTGATTCAAGGTACCTGTTTGTACGTCTGACACATCTGATGCGGTCGTCTCTGATCAGCAGAGGATCTTTAATACATTTAGTGAAAACACCACCAACTACTAATATTCATGTTAAGGTTGAGAAAGAAGAATAATGTCTACTTTCCAGCTAAAGGGAGCTCTTGTAAGAGCTAATTTCTATGCACATACACACCAACTATTGAAAAATAACCTGTGAAGTGACCCTTTAAAATGTGCTCTTTCATGCTGGTTGTCAAACAAAAACCTTCTGAAATGTTGCTGGTGCTTGTTTGTTAGGTTCTTCGATCAGTTAGCTTTGTTAACAGAAACTTTGAGGGCCCTTAAATAACATCTGCTCAGTCAGCTGCCATGAGTGTTGAATCCAAAATGAAGACCATTTTTCTTTGAAACATTTTCTAATAAGAGATTTCGGTCTGTGGTGTTTTGTTTCATGGTCTAATGGTTTGTCTCCTTGTGTGGTAAGCCTCTTATCCTCATCAACAAAGTAACAGTCACAGAAGTAGATATCCCCAAAAAACGACACAGTATTGACGGCTACACAGCAGTATCCATCTAAAGTAAGCTACCGTTAGCCATCATAAGCTACCAAGAACTGCTGTAGCAGCAAAACATGTGAGTGTACCGGATTTTATTGCATATAAATTCAACTTTTCATACATATGAAAGACAACATGTTATCTCCTCTTTCAAAGTTACATAATGATGCTTTAATGTAGCAGAGAAACATTTATGACCCAATATCTCCATATCAATATTGCGACAATACTCTAGTATTGATCAATGGTGCTTTGACTTTGAGTATTTAGAATGAGATTTTTGATAAATAATCATCACTAATGTTGATTTAATGACAAAATAATAAAACAGCAAGAATAGTCTGGTGAGTTTAGAAAAGTTACATCCATTTACTGTCATTTAAAACCAGGAAAAGACAACACTCATGCAATATTACAATATCCTAAATCTAAGACAATATTGTATCACATCATGATATTGATATAATATTGATATATTGCCCAGCCCTACTTGCAACGGTGTGAAGTATGTACATCAGAGCTCAGATATACGAAGCTCATCTGTATTCTTCTTTTCTGAGAATAAACGCAAGAAAGGGAGACAGGACTGTAAAATGGTCTCGTTGCTTTGATGTGAAGAAGGTACAAAAAACAGTACAAGGCAGGAAAAAGTGAAAGAGCAAACATCAAAGCTGGCATATTTGAGTAGTAAGTGTACCAAACTGTAGCTACCACGTTGTATCAGTTATCAGCAGCTGCAGTAGGCCTATGTCTGCCTGTAGTGGAGAATAGGACCATGTTGTTTATATCTTATATAACCCCGAAGTGTGTATAGCAATAAGGAATGTGTTTACTCACTGAATAGTAGCACAATAGAACAATTGTGTGTTAATAGAAGCAGATTTTCATATTACATTTTTCTCTAATGCAGAAGTGAGTTTTGATCAAGGTCACCGTTTTCTCTTTGGTCTCTGTATTTGAACAAGAACGGAAAACATGAGAAACACAGAAAAGATGACAAACAAGACCTGTTAGCGAATTTTTTTGAAAAGTGACTAAAATGAGGAAAGACAAGGAGTGTGTTTATTCACGTTTCAAAAATGTCCCGAGACAAACTCAGCCTTGACTTCACTGTTCCCAAACATATTTATCCAGGACATGCAGGGCCGCAGGAGTGGAAGATGCTCTGATGTTGATGAGTGGTATCAGCTTGTCCCCAGGCATCAGATTGGGACTTGGCCGTGACCTATGGCTTCTGCCCGACCGCCTGCTCTCTGCGTAGTGTAGGCTGTGCACAGAGAAGCCACAGTCGTTGTATGTTAGCTAAGGCAACTGACTGTTTTTGAGCACATATATATATATATATATATATATATATATATATATATATATATATATATATATGTATATATATATATATATATATATATATATGCATGCATGTGCACTTGCTATTACGTCCTGCTGATGTCAGTCTATAGTACAGTCTAATTGGTCCTGTGTGCAGCAGTGTTGTCAGCCTGAAAGCCTCTGTATGGACCACAGCTAATGAGACTCATTACATTACTACCACTGTGACACCTGATACACAGACAGAGCAGGCTGTGAGCCAGACCACTGCAGCTGATACATAACTGACTGGACATGTGTGTGTGTGTGTGTGTGTGTGTGTGTGTGTGTGTGTGTGTGTGTGTGTGTGTGTGTGTGTGTGTGTGTGTGTGTGTGTGTGTGTGTGAGTGAGAGATGAGGAGACAAGGGAACCAGATGTAGTGAGTGTACGCTGTCTGTGTACCTGCTGGTGTGTCTGTCTTGTCGGACAGAAATACAGAATAAGTAGTGGATGAATGTGTTTATGTGTGTAAAATGAGTCTATGTATGCATTTATGTGCAAATACATGACATAAATTGTGTGTGCATACTGTATGTGTATGCTTAAGCCTGTGTATTTGTGTGTGTGTCGGGGTCTGTGTTCAGATTCATATTTAATTCATGATGCAGTATCACTATTTCCCCAGTGTGACTCAGATGTTTGGCAGCCAAACACTCCCACCTGTAGCTCGGAATAATTGATCCATTCCCCCTGTGGGCATTTCTTAATACAAACACTATTAGTGCTGCAAAGACGCTGAGCATTTGTGTGAGTACGGGGCTGCGTTTGTGTGTGTGTGTGTGTACCTGATGCATGTAATCATATGAATGTCTAACTGGCATGACCAATTTGTATGCATAATGTATTCCAGGGGTGTTAGGCAGCTAATGACGTGGAAAATAACAACTTATTACGTAAACAAGACTTTGAGTCCGCAGCCAGCCTAGCGACTCTGCAAGTCTGAAGGCACAATAGTGCTTTGAGCTCAAGGCTAACTTCACCATGCTAACATTCTCACAAAATGCAGATGTTTAGCACGTTCACCATCGCAATTTAGCTTGTTAACATGCTAAAACTTGATTATTAGCACCAAACACAAAGTGTATGTGCAGAGGATGATTAGCATGGGTTTAGCTAGTCATGGTTAAAAGTTGCATAATAGTGATACTCAGAGAGGTTGGAAGGAGATATAGGTTTCTAAAACTTTACATTTCTATGTGAAAACCTGTGGAGCTAACATTAGCAGAGAATGTTAGCACATCGTTAACTAGAGTTAGCGCCACTATGATACGCTAAAAAGCGTCTGCTAAATGACTGTAATGTAATGTAAATGTAAAAGTATACACATTATGCTTTTGTTTTTTAATGATTCTCACGGTGAATGAAGACCTTCTCGGCTGCTGTTCCTTATTTTCTTTGTCTCGATCATCAGGTGATGTAGTGGTTCACACTGTGATCTGTAGCTTTAGCTTCTGTCTTTGTCTTTTAACCTGTTTTCACAGTTAAATCAGTTTGACATCCTTGAAATATTCTCCAAACACATTGAAAAATGTAATCAATCAATCAGTGAGTGCAGTTAGTGATAGTGTGGGCTCCATGGTAGCTCTGACAGGGGGGCGGGACTTAGTGAAGGGTCAATTTCACTGCCAAGTATGCACAATTTGGATGTGTGTTACAGTTATTATAGGCACTTCCTGTTACTGTATGAATGGAAAGAGAGAAAAACAAATCACCACTTGCTGAAAAAAAACAAAACAGGCATGCACCCTGGAGACATCATCTCATTTGTCTGTCTGCTATCTAGACATGCATAATCAAACACAGATCTCAGGAGACAAGGAGCCAAGGTGATAACTGCCAGGAGACAGAGGACTAAACAAGCTCTGTGATGCAATCTGGCGAGGCCAAATTCACCTTGAACTCCACTTCAGGTCCTCCCACGCTCTAAACCGATCAGATGTTATGAAGATCAGATTTTTTTCCCCCTCTGTAACTGCACGTGAACACAAAACAGTTTCAGTGAGTTTGTTTTGTCCACTGTGCTGAATCTCCCTTGAGTTGTTTTCTACTCTGCAACCCCAGGCTCCCTTGCAGAAATTGCATTATTCTTTATATATGCACATATTTAAACAATCAAACACATGCATGTTCATACATACATCAGGATATTGTGGTGATGGAGATAATTGTTATACACAAACAGAGTTCAAGGGAAGTTTTGCTAATTTTGTGTGCCCTTAAGAAGACATGAGGAGGAAGATTATGTTCTGCTTCTTTCCGTTCAATCAATATCTCTTCCTATCTGTTCTTGTCTGATTTTTCATTCCCCCATTGTCCTCTCTGCTTCTCTTTCCTTTCTTGAATGTAGTCCATCAGCGCTCTTTGTGTATCCCTTTACTGTTGCTTTCAAGGTCACGTATTCACTGCTAAATCTGTGTTTGTGTCCCCACTGCTTGTCTTTGTCCTCTGTGTGCCTATAGCATGCATAATTCAATGTATGTGCTGAAATTGAGTTTCCAGGCCTTTGTTGTAGCTGCAGCTCTGTTCATTTCCTCCCTCTCAAGGCAAACACTGCCTACTGGTAAACATCATGGGTAAATATCACATGCTTCATCTCCCAAGGGTGGTGGGAAAAGGACAGAGACTTATATTGTGATATACTGAGGCAATTTAGCCGGCTACAGTGTTTTAACTGTGAACCAATACCCAATTACCTGGACAGGGTTTTTCCTGCATGGGGTATTTGAAGGTGACCAGCCTTGCTTTAAACTCTGTGTCGTGTTTTGAAATGAGATGAGTGCATAAGTCAGAGAACAGCTGGGTGCTATGATGCTTTATATCGTCAAACGATATAAAAAATGTCTATTGTTTATAGTTTTTCTCTACTGCTTCTATCATGCAGCAATATTTATGTTATTTGGACGACGTTTTATGTTCCTTTCTTGGGAAATCTAAGCAGAGCGAAGCTGGAGCAAACAGTTGTGACTTTTTTTCATCTTCACCTAAAACGGACTGCGGACTTTGCTTCACAGAAATACGTTAACACAATGTTTAGCTAAGATGAAGGTGAGTCCTAAATTAATTCCTTTTTTCCCTACAATTTTAATTTAACAGAATTGTTATCTTCATTTTGCACTAAAGTTCTAATTAAAATGAAAAAAATACTCACACAAGATTACACAAAAATAGGCTTTACCATGTGGTTATTTCAAATAGACTTAGAATTATATATCAAATTACCAGAAAATAATGCTATATTGTGATAAATATGGTTGTCGTGATATAAAATGGCTAATATTGTGGTAGAAGATTATATATAAATATATATACCAAACAAAATACCAGGACAAATACCAGGAAATATTACATTTTATATAACAAAATATAATATACTACTGTTTCCTCTCTGACTGTCTAAACATTCATCGAGTCACTTCAGACGTGGCCATCGATCTCCCCCAGTCTCAAAAGAGAGCCGGTGGTTATGTGTCATGTGACCCGCGGCTCTGGGAGTCTCAGACCTGTCACTCAGTGCAAAGGCAGCAGTTCAGAGGTCAAACTATTGAAGTCAGAGACCTCTGGAAGAGATATTAAACATGTATGAAGTACTGATACGTTTGCTCTTTCTATTTGCTTTCTTGCTTTGAGTCCAGATTAAATCATGTATGTGGCCGATGGGGTAATCAACATACGATATAGTTTCTCTTTGAAGTCCATCAAAATTTGATGAGGCCTGGACACAGACCCGTGTACCGCTCTCTGATGTATGTAGGAGGCAGTACTTCAATTGGCCCATTGTATGATTATCTCTCATTCAGCACTTACACAGGAAGAGCTTTTCACTCATCATTCACGCTCACATGCACACTTTTCCCTCACATATGTCTTTGTGTTGTATATGTGTTGCGTGTATCAGTGTATTTATAGTGTCCATTGGCCAGGTGTAGAGCTGTGAGGAGGAAATGTCCTCCCTCACGTCTCCGCCACCGTGGGGTTCAGTACACACTGTTCCAGCCCTGGCCAGAATCAAGCCTAAAAATAACCAAGAGAGGAAAAATACACCTCCCTCACCCTCTCCATGCCTCTCCTCTCCTTTCATCCTCTGTCATTTTTCTTGCCTGAAATGACAAACAATTTACAGAAAGACCACAGAGACATAACATGGGGGGAAACGGAGCATTTAACAAAATGAGCAGCCTGGTTGTCTGTCTGTGTTTATGTAATGTGGACGGCAAGAAGAGGGTCACAATGAATAATTTGTGCATAATTTCCAGATGGTGAAGAAGTTGTCATTTTATCTTACGTCATCACACTAATATTTTGGCATTTAAATGTTGTAGCTGCAAAGCATGATATATAATGTTTGAGCAGATTAAAGCATCCCTTCAAAACATCCATGTCTTCTAGTGTTGACAGGACACCAAAATTACCAAATAAACATCAAGGAACAATTGACAATTCAATGCAAGGCAGTGGAGGATGTCAAAAGAAGCCATAAAACCATAGAGTTCAAATATTTCAATATCCAACCAGGACTTAAGATACTAAACTAATTAAAGTAACTGAACTAACAAACAATATAAAGTGCTAATGGCGCCACCGCTGCCGTGGACAAGGTTGGAGGAATGAAGAGTCTTGGTTCATAGGATGGAGCCTCCGTGTGTATTTATTATAGTTTTACCTTCATAAGTATATGCTTAACTCATAACCCCCTGCTACAGTACTTCTGTGCAATATTTTTTTTTGCTTTGTAGTGAACGGTCGGGTCACTTACGATGCCTGCAGCGAATGGAGGTAGAGCACATGTTGACATACATTTCCCGTTTTTTGCACGCCGACAAATCTCATAAATACTGCTCTAAATAAATACTGTACAATATTGGTACTTCCATTTTTAGCAGCAGAGTATTGCAGTACTCTTCTAGTATTGGCACACCCTGCCACACCAATGTCTACATAGGAACCCTAACCCCCTGTGGATTTGTTTCCTCCCTCTCCGCTTATTCATCCGTCACACACTTTCTCCTGTGGATCTGGGATCAAAGCCTCAGGTCTCCTTGTGTTGTGGTTCTCTCTGGGGGCCCGGATCAATTCGGTGTGTCTGGGAGGTATTGAGTCAGTCCGGTGCTGCAGGTGTCCTGCCCTCTCCCTTATCTCCACCGCAAGCTTTTTCATCTTGGCAACAGCACAGCATAATTCCATTAACAGTGGCTCGGCAGATTACCAATTTCCCCAGATTAGCCAGGGCTAAATCCTCACTTTAAAGGATCAGGGGATGAGAGATAGGGATGTTGAAGGAGAGGTGGAGGAATGCCATCACGGTGTGTATAGCAGTGGGAGAACACGCCGCAAGATGCCCACGTATGGAGACAAATATCGTAGAGTGTAATGCACTTCCGGCCGTCCGCACACACACACCCTCACAAGAAAGCATTTGTGTTGTGTAAGCTGCTTTGTAATGCCATGGCCCATTATATCTGTGCTTATGCAATTAGGCTGGTGAAACAAAGCCCACAGTAATTAATCATAATATCCCTGACGATACAGTATGTCACTGTGTCACCTCTGCTCCTGCTGCTTCGCACGGCTCTCTCTGAGATGACTTAGACCATCTGGAAACACTTCTTACTACTGAGGCTCCCTGTCAGATCCTTGTGCCTGAGTCATAAGATTTATTACAGTGGCATTAAAATCAGACATAAATACACTCCAAACACAATTAAGTACTCCTCCAGGTTTCGTATCTGTTTCTTCCTATTTTCGGCACATATCATGAAGAGACTGTGAAGAAACTTATATTTTGGTTGATTCAACACATTGCTGACAGGTGTTAATGTTACGTCCCCTCACAGCTTAACTCCTTATTGGATGG
Organism: Anoplopoma fimbria; assembly: GCF_027596085.1. Taxonomy (NCBI): domain Eukaryota; kingdom Metazoa; phylum Chordata; class Actinopteri; order Perciformes; family Anoplopomatidae; genus Anoplopoma; species Anoplopoma fimbria. The sequence goes on from NC_072459.1 coordinate 10,056,933, forward strand.
TTATAACGTCCAGTGAGCTCCCAGAGTGCCTCACTGTCTCAGCCACCACATATTGGCTTCTGCTTTCTTAAAACGTGTGTGTGTGTGTGTGTGTGTGTGTGTGTGTGTGTGTGTGTGTGTGTGTGTGTGTGTGTGTGTGTGTGTGTGTATATGTGCATGTGTGTGTATATGTGCATGTGTGTGCATGAAAGTTGACGCCAGGGATTATAGTCACAGAGAAACACTGACTCTGTCTTGTGATAAACTGGGTAAGCCTGCCTGTCACACACACACACACACACACACACACACACACACACACACACACACACACACACACACACACACACACACACACACACACACACACACACAAAGATTCATCTCGTCCACTACACACAGCTTGATGGCCCTTCTTCACCTCTGGACTGAGATCAGTGACAAAGTCAGTCTGCTCAGCTCCACACTGCAGCACCAGCAGACAGTCAAGCTGGTCTGAGATCAGCACTAAACACAGGCGGCGTTGGACGAGTGGGTGTGTGGCTGCTGAGGGTGTGAGGAGTGCTGATGCATGGAGGGAGAGGAACTACGGACGTCACTACACCCGTGATTCACATATTGTAGGAAGGCTGGGGAGGAAAAGAGAAACCATATGGTTGTTTATCCTGCTGATTAAACTGAAGCACAGAAGATGAATATTAAACACAGCAGATTTCATGTGTTTTGCATTGAAATAAATGTTGTTGTTTTTTTTAATTCTGTTGACAGCAGAGTGGGCAGGATGTGGGCACGGAGGATTGAAAGTTTGAATGTGAGGCGAGTCGGAGGTGGATGTGAAGCTGGAATGAATGCTCTGTGGTCAATACCAAAACAATTGTTAGTCTATTTATCAGTGACAGATAGAAAATATGTTTTTTAAAAGGAAATAAAGAGTGATTTCAACACTGCTTTTATTCCCTCTGGCTGTTTTTGCATCTTTTCTGAGTCCTAAGAGGCCCTTTAATGCCTTTTAAGGGTGCTGGCTGGGGTTCTCAGCCTTATGAAATCCAAAGCCAATGCTCTTTACTGGACAAATAAAATGTACTGAGTATTTTCAAATTCTATTGAGAAAATATATAATAAATAATATGATTTTTTCTGAGAAACTTGAGTAAGCATGGGGTTGTTATTATAAAAAGGACGTTGTTATGCATCACTTTATTTGGATATATGATTTTATTATGATATGATTCCATTAAAGTTGATAAATTATTATCCTGAATTATTGCCCAGCCCTCGTCTGACACGTTGGAATACAGCTGAAGCCAATTGATTTTTGTAGCTTAGTTTTTTATGAACTACTTGATCTAAAAACTTGAAGTATTTGTTTAGAAGTACTGTTTAACTTCAAATATTGATGTGTATGATATGTTAAGCATGTTCATCATCTTGGTTTGGCATGTTAGCATGCTAACACTGTCTCTTATCACTAAACAAAAGCTAAAGATGAGGCTGATGGGAATGTCATTGGTTTTGCAAACATTTGGTCGATCAAAGTGTCTGGCATATTGGAGTTGGTGCTACATAATGGTGCTACAAACAAAATATGCCAAAATGATGAGAATTGATCCTGAGGGGACATAAATGTTTACCAAACTTAATAGTGATATTTTACTAAACGCCAAAAATGTCACCTGCTGATGGAGCTAGAGGAAAAGTCAGGGAATAACCAAAGTCAGTACAATCTGTGTCATCTTCAGAGGTGTATAAATATCATGACGATCAACGTAAAAGCTGTTGAGATTTTAAAGCCTGGATCAAATTGGACCGTTATACATTGCCATCCCTAGGGTCAAATCCCGCGCCACGCTGAAAATTCTCCACTACCTGGTTCCTAGGAATTCCCACCGTCTACCTTCACACCTGTGTAAAACATACGTCATCTTTTTTTTGGCGTACCGTGCATTATATAAATGACAAATGGCACAGGTGACAACTTCAGAGCCGGGATAAATCACTCTGGGCTTCTATTTTGCTGAGCTTTTCATCCCCCCTCCTCTCCCTCTCTGCTTCGTTTCCTCTTTATTACTGCGAGAGATTAATTCATACCGTACGCTGCCACTGGCTCAGCGCTACACCAGTGGAAAGAGAATATGCACCTCTGACACACATATACAGGGAGAATTGCTGTAATGAGTATCAGGGTTGGATTAAGATTACGATAATAGAAAGAATCATGATGCTGAAAATACTGATGATGATACCAGTGCTCATATTAGTGAAGATCTATCTATCCATCTAAAATGTATCTAATTATCCAAATACGGTACAGCAATTTGCATGGACAGATGAAACCCCTGCTGTTTCTCGGGCTTCTCAGGAAACAAATTTCCCTTGTTTAACCGATGGCCGTCCGATTGTCTGGCGACTGTGAAGTAGCTGGCAGAGTTAGAGACAAAAACCACACAGATACAATGGTGGGAGAGCACAAAAGTGCACATGAACAAGCAGGCAGCTTGACAATGAGTGAAGCAGACAGATTGTGTGAGAATGAAAAAGAAAGAGCGATTGAGGAATTTCAAACAATGGCAGGAGAAAAAAATAGAGTTGGGTACACAGAGTGAGAGTCGGAGAGGGAGTCAGCCTGTCACTGATGTCCACGCTTTGGCTTTTTCCCTCCAGATCCTTGCCAATGTCCAAATGTCGCTGACGTTGAGAGCAGCGTCAGGTGTCATGACAGCCATGTCACGCTGAGTGACACTTTTGGTAGAGGCGGATCCCAGTGCGGTGGGAGACGATGATGCAATGGGCATCAACCAAACAGGCTGTAAACAGCCGACGGCTTCAGAATGCACAAAATCATATAGTGCCATTTTTTTTTTGTGTGGGTGTGTGTGTGGGAGCGCGCATTCATGTGAGACTGTTTGTCTGTCTGCGTTTGTTTGAGTGTCCATACTGGAGAGGCTTGTCAAACTCTCTTTGAGGTTGATTGGCATTGATTTACATGAACAGTCTCTCTCATACTGCCTTTAGCTTTCTGTTTCTCTCTATCTCTCAATAAATTTGTCAGACAACTCGCACAAAACAACAGATAAAACGAGGATATGATACTTTTTGTCCTGTGTGTTTACATTTTGTCCCCTTAAGAGACACGTTTGGTGGTTGAATGCACTTTATGTGTGCACTGTTGTTGTGTAATAAATCTTAAAACGGTCCTCTCTCTCTTTCTCCCAGTGTGCTGTTTTGTGGTCCACAAACGGTGCCATGAGTTCGTCACCTTCTCCTGTCCTGGAGCCGACAAGGGTCCTGACACAGACGTAAGTTCAACTTGGGACAACTTATAACAATTGTTGGGGGTGTATTTGTTATACAAGAGAGTACGGCATGCATACTCTAGTAAAAGAAAATTTACAGGGTAGGATATGTTTCCAAAAAAGCAGGAATCAATGATATTATAAAGCATTTATCAACAAAATAAAGTTTCAGTTGTAATGATTTTTGTTAAGAAACTAAGTAAAAGAAGTGCAGAGTTTGAATGTCAAGGGTAGCATGGATACTATGCCTCGAAGGTGTTAATTAAGTTCAACAGAAAACTAAAACTCCCTTTACTTTATGTGTAGGTGCACAGCTATGGGGCGAGCTAAATACGCTTCCAATGAAGGTTTAAGGTTTGGTATGAAGGAGACTGGATTCACAAAAGTAGCATAGCTGTCTAGTTAATGACATTGTCCCTCATGACAGTAAGAAACAAAGTCACCGATGAAAGATTAGCATTAAGCTAAACTCAGCTGACTTGCAGATAAAAGATGACCTACTTTGTAACAGAGCTGTCAGAATGGCTGATGAAATAATGTCAGTTTGTCAGTCTTTTGGCCAAACAGTAAACAAGGCATTAGACTGCTACTGCTATGGAACTGTGCCACTGGCGGTTGCTACTAGCAACAGAATGTTCAACTGAAACCAACTGTTAGTGGCGGAATAAGAATTTATGAATATAAACTCCAAATCCAACTGAATGTTACATTAGTAAACATTGGAAAGATAATACCTGTTGTTGGTATCCATACTCATTTTTTAGATGAATGTAATCAACCGTACGTCTCCTCTGATATAAACATAGCCATCTATGGCTCCATCAACAAGCTCAGTAGTCCGACTTATCAAACGTTTTTAATACTTTCCAGTTGTTTTAGATCTTTGGGATGTAATGGGATTTTTCTCCTTTGTTGTTATATCCAGTTTGACTGATAGTGACAGAGACGTACTGTATATTGGTATAATGATCCGTTTGATGAAGTGCAATGGCCAAAGATTTAAATCTAATAAGCAACTGAATACCTCATTATGACTTAATCACTTTTAAGTACATAATGTTGAAATGTAAACACCACAGAATTCATAGCACTGAAATGTTTTACTTTTTCCCCCATCTCTTCTAACCCTACCTACAAGTGACCCCCTTTGAAAACGAGACGGTACATCTCATGGGGTTATTCCTAATCGAGAAGTTTTTATTGAGTTTGGTCGTCCCATCATTCTCTTTAGATTTGAAGTTGGCACAGTCATTGCACTTAAAAGGTCATTTGGTTCCGACCTCTCAGCCATCTTGTCAGACTTAATGAAAGAACATCAGGCTGACCAGTTCAAAGAGCACTTGGAAGACCAGCGTATCAATAATATATTATGAGAGGTATTTTTTGCAATATTGCAATATATCATCTTATTGATTTCTTTTGTATCAGCCTGTATAATTCAACCCTCTATTGCGGTTCATATATCACACGGAGCACTTCTCTGCTTCGTGCTCGGACACATCAGGTGTGATAACATCGTCCCTCGTTAGCCTCCTCTCTTTCCCCCAAAGCTTATCTGATGCTGTCGGGGCAGAGTGTTGGTGTTTTTTATCAGTGATGGAGTCTGACCTCTGTGGTTCACTCTGTTCGAGTGGGAGTGCAGCCCTGCTGTAGCTGCTGAGCCTCAGTCTCCTCTTCCCTCCAGCCAGGAACGGGATCTGTCCTTGGTTAGATAAGAGCGGAGGTCAAGCACAGCAGCAGCAGCAGCATGCTCTGATGTCTGTGTACTTACACGCAACAAGCCAAAAACCCAAATGCACCTACAGATTGTGCATACAAACAGTGGTGGGATGTCACTAGGTACATTTACTCAAGTACTATACCTGAGGTACTTTACTTGAGTATTCCTATTTTATGTTATTCTGTACTTTTTGGTACGATTTTTACATTTGGGAGGCAAATTGACTTTTTATTCCACAACATTTATTTGACAGCTTTAATTATTAATTAAATGCCCAGTGTGTAAGATTTAGTGGCATCTAGTGGTGAGGTTGGAGATTGCAACAAACTAAATCCAGCGTCCGTTCTGGGCTGCTGTAGAAACATGGCGGTGCAAGATGGTGGTCTCCATGGGTAACGACCCGCTCCCTATGTAGATATGAATGTATTTCTAAGCTAACAAGAACACTACGATTCTTAGTTTCAGGTAATTATACACTGATTGAATCATAATTATGAATATTGTATTCCATTTCTGCCAATTCATCTTTTTTAATTACCCTTTTTAAGATTATTTATACAATTTATACAAATAATACATATTGATTATTAACAACTCATACATTCTAATATATTATCTAGGTTAAGTTTCCCACCTGAATATAAAGTAAACACAATCAGCTTTACCAGCTGCAAGTTAAAGTAATGCACACATTACTGCATAATTAATACATTAATAATATACATTATTCTAAAGTATTTGTTGATGCCAATACTTATGTACTTTATATTGAGTTAGAGTTTGAAAGCAAAACATACAGAAAAACAATTAGACACTTCCCGAGCTTTGGCTCCGCCAGACTGAAGACCTGCTAATGAGTTCCCTTTCGCCAATTAAGACGCACACCCACACAGACTTCCTGTCATGTTTACACGAGCAAGAACCATGTAGCTAAGACAATTCATTAACTGCAGTGTTTGTTCAGCACCTCCTCGCTGTGATTCTCAGGTTCTCTCTAATTAAAAGACATCACAAGTCATTGAAATGTTGGGAAAAATAAAAGTCAATGCCGTTTAGTGAGGCTGTTGAAAACCGAGGCGATCGAGAGTGCACTTTTTTTTTTTTAACGCTTTGTTTTCTATCAACTTCCATCAAAGCAGTCGCTCTGCATCGGCGTCTCCTCTTTCTCAAGGCTCATTCGTCTTGTGTCTATCCTCTCGAGACCCATCGCTCATTTTCCCTCCTAAGCTACCTTCTTTTTATTCAACCATGCATCTCCTCTGCTTTATCCTTCTATCTTCTCTCGCTCTCTCTCACACACACACATACAGACACACAGACACACACAGACACCTGCATTCAAGTGGCCATTGTGAATTTTGCTCTGCCTGTTTTCGAGCCATTATCCGCCAACAACTGGCTTTGGTGCAGAGTGAATACAGAGACCTTTTATAAATGAACCTGTTTGAATTTCCAAATGATGATACGGTCCTGGACTCGCTCATACACAAACAAAGCACTTATTTCTCTTAATTCTTGTCAATTTTTCTACCCTTTTCTCAATAAAAACAGTTCCCATGCAGCATAGTTTAGGTTAAAAGACCTCGGGACAAACAGTCAACTTGTCCATGATGACACCAGCTGACACCAAAATCATCCATTTGTCCCAGTGGATCATGTGTACTGTTGCTAAATGCTAACTACATAGCAAGTGTAGCATTCAGACTGATTGAAGGCAGTTGTCATTATAATACATAAAAGGTGAGAAAATGAGAAATGGGAGAAGATATTCTATATTTATATGCATTGATTTGATTATGGTTAGTAGTAGTTAGTAATGAGGACAGGACATTGTAATGGACATTTCTGCCGTTTTCTGATGTTTTATAGACTATTATTAATTAATGAATCAGGATGATGATCAACATTATGACTGATAATGAGGAAGGACGTTTCTCTGCTTTGGAGTGAAACTTGTTGATTGTGTTTCTTCTTTGGCCTCACAGCGAATGACATGACTCACTAACACCTATCCATCCATCCATCCATCCATCACTCCATCCATTCATCACTCCAACTACACTCCTCCATCCACTCAGCTTCTGAATCAGTGTGGTGTCATGACTCTCATGAATCTGGCCTGGAGCTCAGACACACACACACACACACACACACACACACACACACACACACACACACACACACACACACACACACACACACACACACACACACACACACACACATTTTCACTTTCTGTCCCTACTCACACACACACACACACACACACACACACACACACACACACACACACACACACACACACACACACACACACACACACACACATTCACAGCCTTTGCACTGTGGGTTGTGAGTGACCCTCGTGTCGGCCTCGGCGAGTGAATGGCGTCATCCGTCCGGCAGATGCTTTGATCCGCTCGCATGAAGAGAGAGAGGGAGATGTTTGCATTAGCATTTGAGTGAAAAGTGCTCTCTCTTCTCTCTGATTTTCATTCAGCACATTGTGAGGAGTGGGTGGTAAATAGTGCTGTATTATCAGTCAAGGATCATTCTGGATCCAGTGAATGAAGGTGACTCATCCATAGAGAAACAATGTGGTTTTCACAACCAGATTACATGAGCACAATAGGCCTGGATGTTTGACCAGATCAATTCCTTCATAAAATCTTGTTGTTTTTCCAGTTTTTTTTGTGACATTACTTCTTTCTCAGTGACAGATTTGGTCGGTGCGATCAGGGAGATGAGGCTTCACATGGGTTTATTGCTGTTATACTCTCTTTGGCAGATCCTCTTTCCAACCATCTGTCTTTTTGCCCTGTTCATTAATAACACTGCTGCAGAGCGTTTGCATTTATTTCATGTATTTCAAATGGCCTTTTCTTTTATACATCCCGCTCCATATGTGTGATTTATCACGTGGATTTGCCTTACTGGATATTCTTTCCTCCAGTTGATTGTGGGATGTTTGTTTCATCTTTTTCACATTTGTATTTTTCAAGACTCAGTCAAGGCTGACTAAATCATTCACACAAAATCAAAGTCTCTTCAATGTTACATAAACCACTCAGCCTATATATGCCTGTCAGAACAAACGACCCCTCATATGTGAAGTGAAAAAACAGCAACCAACATGTTCTGGAAAAGGACGATTATTTTCTAAATTAATGAATGAATCATTTGGTCTATAAACATTTTTGTCACAATTTCTTAAAGCTCAATTTAACGTCTTAAAATTGTTGTTTTGTCAATGAACGCTCCAAATCCCATTTTTGCCTAAGAAAATCAAAATTAGCTGCAGATTAATTTATTGTGGAACTACTAATCGACAAATCAATTAATTGTTTCAGCTCTAGCATAAAGTCGATTTTAAAATATGCACGTCATAAGGCGGTTTTGCTACACTTAAACAGAGAAACTTGGATGTTATGGAGTAAAGGAATTATAAAAGTCATATAAAGAATGAACTCTGATTTGACTGACCACAGTTCTGTACCTGCAAATAACAAGCTGGTCGTCCCAGTCTTCAAGAAGAGTCACTGGTGAGGAGTAGTGGTGTTAGGAAAACAGAGTTAATAAAAAGCAGTTCCACGTCAAGCTCCTCAATCTAAAGTTTGTGGTTCCCTTTCCCATTAATTCTGCCCAGAAACAATTTAACTAAGAACTTCACTGTCAGACTCCCACAAAGATCTCATCAAGTGAGTAACTACATAAACTGTTCAGCCACCCTCCACCCTCCGTCCCTCATTACTGCAGTCATCAGGACTGTTGACACTGACTCCGCTGAAACCTACACTGTTGACTTAATTGGTGTGACGAGCCGAGCGAGAGGCATCATTAACCACGGGCTCCTGTGAAAATGAGGATGTCGCTGAGAAAAAGAGGAGGACGGGGAAAGTGAGCAGTGGTTTGTACGAAATGGATTATTTAAAGATAATACATTAAATGGAGTAAATTACACAAAAAGCTGATTATTGAGCGGCTGCAGTGTTTATCCCTCACATGAGAAAACAAGTTCTTAGGTATGACATTTTCTCAAACATATACATATCTATGTACAGTAGGTGTTAATTACTGAAACATTCATTTGAATTTTAATTCACTCTTAAAATCTAAATTCTTCCCTCAAAACATTAATTTATGCCCTTGAAATACTGAATATATTCCCAAAAATAAAGATTGTATTGCAATGATATCTTGCTCCTACTCTAAACACAATGTGTTCTTACGAAGATCCTCAATGCTTCATCCTTCTCTAAACATATTTAGACTAGTCAGATGAAAAAGCTTAATTTCGACATAGAACCTTTTTTATAAATATAAACTGGCAGCTCAACTGTTTCCAGCTCAGTAGCTAACTTTCAGCTGTATCCAAATGAGGTCATCTGTAATTCAGCTGCAGTTTGTCAGTGAGATACCCGGAGGCCCAGTTCAGGTCTGATAAATTGTGATTGTCTGTGTTCAGAAAATGTCATTAGAGAGCACAGCGGTCCTCCCAAAACTGAATTCTAAGTGCTTGTGTGTGTTAGGATAGTTATATGTGTGCGGGTGACTTCAGCTAATTAGCCAGCAGTACATATGGCGTTGTGGTGCCAAAAGGACAGTGGAAAAATAATGATCACAAACACCTCTGATGCAAGTTAAAATGGTTCATTTTTGGTGAGACTGTGTTAAAGAGGCACTCGTTTAGGTCTTTACATATTAGACACAAAATGACATGCTTGTCTGCGCTGCACTGTAAAACACTGACACACAGCCAATCAGAGATGGGAGCAGGACACTGTTGGCAACGTACATATTTACACATAAAAATCTCTTTGTAGATCATAAAAAACATTTCTATGTATCTTGGAAAAAAGTATAGTTACTGTTTTTCTTTACACATACACATCTACAGTATGATGACACCGTTTGTTTGTTTGTTTGTTTATTAGATATGAGATCTTAACTCAGAAAAGATGTGATGATTCATCTTTCATGTAAATGTCACATATAAACCTTCATTGGCTAATTCCTAATGGATTTGGAAAATGGGATATTTTTACTGGTACCTACTGATGGTGCTGACTTTTGCCGTCGCCCAGCAAAACCATGTATCTCCAACTTTAGTAATTTTGGATTTTAATTGTTCTTTAAAGGGTTTAGAAATGTTTCCTTCTTTTTAAGCTAAATAAACCATTTATAAACCATCTGAACTTTTGTTGTCTCAAAGCTGTATCTTGATGACATGAATATGAGCACAAAATCAGTCGCTGCACGACTAAAATCCCAGAGGAGGTCATATTGTTGATGCTCCACTTGTTTAGGCAGAAAAAAAACAAAGATGGCTCGCTGGTTTATTGGTACCTGTCAACTGTCATCTACCCGAAATCCACCTGCGTAGAAAAGAGGGAGTGAGTCAGATGAAAAGAGTCAGAGCTGCTGGGAGTTTCTGCATCACTCTACCACGTTGACAGGTGTGCTGAAACAAGGTAAATCCCTGATTTCCTCCTTTCTCATGGTGCTGCTGTTGGCAGCTGTGACAGCTGAACGCTTCTTTGTTTAGTTTTTACCTTCAAAAGTTGCAGCCTCTGTCCTGATGCAGTAAGTTTGGGGGACATTTGTCCTCTTATTTCACTTATTTGGTCACCTACAATTTGTCTTAGCTTGACTTCTCTCCACTTTCAGACTTCCAGTGCCTTGGTAGCATTAACCTCGCCTAGTAGCGTACAAATCAGCTGTGTCTCGCACCATTAGCCCGCCAGTCTCAAGCCATTACCCTTCACAGCAGCTCGGGCTCTAACCTGCAGCAACAGCTGGGAGAGCTAGCCAACACGTCTGCTACAGCAGCTTACACAATGTCAAATCTCTCCACATGTTATTGCACAGAAAGCAGATTAAAGCTTAGAGCCAAGCTTCGTTCGGCGCCATTACACGTGCTGCTGAGAGCGGCCGCTATGGCGGGCAGGGGGTGGTGAATTAACTTGTAACTCTGTACAATATGTAAGTCAGAGAAAGGGCAGATTAAAAGACGACCGTTTGTGTCATTAACCCAGAGGAACAGGTCGTTCTTTAGATTACAGACGTTATGATTATGTAAGGCCACCGCACCGAGGGGCTGTGAACATACGGCGGCTCTTCAGTCACAAATCACAATCTTTCTGACTGTTAAGTAGAAAGCAACATGACTTCAGGCTGAGCAGATGTCCCAGACGGACGCAGCCTCTGGTAATTTCACATGTGACGTGCACATATTTTTCTTAATATATATTGTTTTTTTTATTTCACTACTATTGGTTTGACTGTAGTTTTATAGCAACACAGTAAAGAGTCTGTTCATGATGAAAGCAATAATGAGTATTAATTTATATGGAATTTACAAAAAAAATCATGATATTGTCTCTATGATTTGTCAGGAATTTAAAAACACAGTCTGAATGGTTTATTCTCGAATGTGGATTGGTAGCTAACTCATTTGAACACTGCTTTGGACAAACGTTTCCGCGTAAATGAATACATGTAAACGCAACAGATCAGTACGTTGTTAATATAAAGTAATGTATTAATATTAGTCAAGTCTTGAAGTTATTATGTCAAGAATAGTTTGCTAATTAACACAAGAAAAATCTACGCTTGTACAGCACATATGAAACTTCCAGAAATGAATCATGATGAACAGTCTGGGATATTAACAATTTGTACATTATTACGGATATCTAAATATTAAACAAGGTATTCATTTCAATTTTATTCAAAATTACTTTAAAACACCATTTGGACAAAATAACAGCAGGAAAGCGATATGTACTGTAAAGTGGCTGTAATTATTCCGTTTAAGCTCTGGACAGAATTTAAATCACTGACCGGCACAGGTAATGTTAAAATCAAATTGAATTGAATTGAGTGGTAATGTAAAGAGTGAGTAAAGAGTGTAATTGTGTATAATGATATTGCTATATCACAATATGATTCCATTGAATATACGATAAAATGTTCATATTGAATTATCGCCCAGCCTTAGTTTAGAGTTCAAATTAATCCGCTTCAAAATCTAGAGATTTCATTTTTTGTTATTTAGATAAAAAAGGAAAATATTATCTTTACTATTGGTTCTACTTTTGTTTTTCTAAAGTTGGTAATATTCACGTCATTCAAAGATATGAAGATCATAAAAACAAACATACTTTAATCATCAGAAATCAATAAGCCGGAAAGTATCAGATGTCTGAACAGCTGGAAAATATGAGCAATTACATAAGCTGCTGATTTAATCACAGATACCAAATTGCAATCTTTAGTTATTGGTCCCATGCCTGGTTACATAAGCCAGCGTTTTAATGAACGTTGGGGCTTGTTGGGGACGCTGTGGTTTCCACCTGCTGTCTCCAGGCAGGAGGCAACAATGGGAAATCTGAGAACACCAGTGGTGTGAGACACTGAAGGCTCCCAGTAGCAAAGTGGAAATTATGCAACAGAAAATGTATGGTAGGTTGGCATCTTTTGAGTGTACAATGCCAAGTTGCACACACCTAATTACACAGGACACGTGTGGAACTCATCTCCCACAGTAAATACATCCTCTTGTTCTTGTCATACCTGCCATGTTTACACCTCCTTTTGTGTTTGAGTGTGAGTGCACAGAGATTTATACCCTTGGTGTCAGACACTCTCTCTTTTATGTGCTATTGATAGGGTGTGCAAATGAAAACATCACACGTTGCCTAAATGCAGCACGTCTAAATGCTGGAGTGTGAAGAACACTGTTTGCATGACTGTCCCCAGGCCGCGCTGCACAGAGACGGAAAAAACGCTGTGTCGGCTTTCACTCACACTCTGCTCCACGTCGCCTCACGTCTCTTTGCTTTTATTTTTTTGTTACCCGACTCTACTTGTGTCTGAAAATGTCCACGGTACCAAATAGACGCACAGTGGGGCAGCGGGGACTGAGCCAGTGGTTTGTTATAGAAGTACTTGAAGGGCTGCCGTTACCAATGGTCATTTTCATTATAGATAAATCTGTTGATTACTTTTTGGATGAATCAAGTAATTGTTGAGTCTATAAAATGTCTTCAAATAGTGAAAAAAGTCAACCATCACCACTTAGAGCAGGATGTAAATCCTCAAAATCTGAAACCCAAATAAATTCAGATTACAGTGATATAAATAGTTTCTGATTCATAAATCACTTCAATTTTCAATTGATTATAAAAGTTATTCATCAAAGAATCAATTCAATCGATTCATCGTTTCGGTTCTAATTGCTGGAAAATAATTTATCTCAGTAAATTTTTCGCTGACTCATTTAAAGTGACTTTTGGAAACAATGTTCCCATCTGGTGATTAATGTAGTTGCATTTTTGGGCTTTTGCCTCTTTGGACTCCTCTATTTGCTTTGAGATGAGTTTTGATTAAATGGTCTCATTAAAACAGCTGTTACTCAAATCAAACTGTTGTTTTCTCCGTACCAACATTCTTCAGTTCAGCTGCAAAAGAAAGGAATTTGTCTCCAACAGCAGCCTAAAACAACACCAACGGTCTCCTCCACTCTCCTCTGTGTGCTTTCCTGAAGAGAGCATGTGTAGTCGTGTGATTATGTAATAACATTATGTGTGTGTGTCCTTATGTACTGTATTTGCTTCACAGCATGCGTGATGATATTCCTTTTTTACTTATTAGCAGTGCGGCTCATTAAAATCCACTCTCAGGCTGACAAAGACAGAAACATTCTGCCTAAATAAACCCCAAAGACCTGGACAGAACAGTGGGAAACAAGTGTGAAGCAATTAAGAACATAGAGAACATTTACCGGAGAGTTTCCAGTGTTAATAAAGTTAAGAAATGGTGAGCGAAAAGCGTTATAATATCTGTGGACATTGCGATAATTAAAGCCGCGGGTTCATTTCAGCCCACACAGCTGATATGTCACACACGGGACGTTTGGTTTCAAATCTTGTTTAAGTTGGAGTTAATGAAGAAACACTTCCTCAGAAAAGCTGGACCTCTTATTAGCTTCAGTGTTTTACAACCTAGTGTGACCAATGCGTTTATTATGTATGGTAATTAAGGCCTGATCATCTCAGAGATTAACATAGATACCATTTCGACACAGATACAACCATTCTTCTTTTTCATCAACATGCACCGCTGCGTCCAGCTTCCTCATGAAATGTTAATTAATGGGAGTAGGTCGTGTGTGGATGCTAATACATTTTCTCCTTTTAATAAGGGGGAAGTCGAAGTGTGCTGACATTTTCAGGAGAAGTGTGCCTACAAAAGAAAAGGGCTTGCAGAGAAAAATAGAGAAATATAAGGGTGGGTAAAGACAAAGAGAACGAGTGTAAAGGACTGAGAAAAGTCAAATGAATCCAGAGGAAGGTTGGGAACAAGTGTGTGCACTGAGGTCCTATCAAAGTTTTACTAAATTAAGAGGAAGCTAGTGAATCTTTTTCTGGGGGGGGGGAGAACAAGGAGAGCTGGTCTTTAAAGAAGCATGAAAAGTAGAAGAAGGGGAGAGGATAATGAGGAGAGAAACGAGATAAAAGTGCGGTCAGAGGAGAAGGAACATTTAAGGAGGTAATGTGAAGTAAGAACTACCACATGGAGGTCAAGCAAAGACGGGATAATGTGGGAGTAGAAGGAGGAAATCTTGTCTACTCGCATGAACTTTGATGAAAAGAAAGTAGAGCAAGGAAGTAAGTCTTGGGAGCTGGAGGGCTTTCAGCTTGCGGGGAAGATGGAGTAAAAGACGAGGAGGATTCAACATAAGAGGAGAGAGGAGGAAGAGATTGTGGTTTGTTGTGTGTGTCAAAAGGCCAATGCCTGCCAGGCTGTGATGAACAAGAGGAGGTAATAAGGGCACTATGGAGAGGCAGCGTAATTAGCTTAGCCTCAAGATGAGCCTCATGAAGAGACCAATTGGCCTGTGAGTGGCCTTGAAGTCTGCACACACCCACACACACATATGTATATACACTAGACTGCAAATAAGAAGTAAACATAGTCACTGTGACGTCACCCATTGGTTTGTGGATTGCGGTTTTGAAGCCTCATCTTGGCATTTGGGTGGTAGCCATCTTGTTTTTTTGCAACCAGAACTCACGCTAAAGGGTTGAGCTTAATAAGACCTTTTTAGGCCACCAAAACGGTTATAATTACATTTCTTGAACTGAAAACACACTGTGAAACCATACAACGATCCTGTCAACATGTTAATCACGAGCTAGCCCCGCCCTAAAGCATACCCTGTTTTATGGTCTATTTTGCTATACATTTGATCTTACTAGATGGACATCCTGCTCTATTGGAGAATACTTTATGATTGAGCTTCACAACTGAGGCCATAAACTCATATTCACAATGTTTACTGAGGTAATAAATCAAGTCGGAAGTAGGGTCATTTTCTCATAGACCTCCATATAATCTGACTTTATTTTGTAACCAGAGGTATCACTTTTCAGAGGTTGCCTGCCGCCTGATACACACATATGATATCATAATTACATTCCATGACCACCAATGTATCCTTGTGTGAGTTTCACTGTTGTTTCTGGTGGTTTTATTCCTGCAGTTAAAGGTTTTTCAGGTAAATTTGTGATATTGTGCTACACAAATAAATGGAATTGAATGGAAATTGGAAAGTGTTTGGTGCGATCTCCAAGTTCTGCATGTGTGTTTACCTCCTGCTGGGCCGTATGGTGTGTATGTGTGTATTTTTAGGAGTATTTGGTCCTTCTGAAAACTATTTGGTCCTCCCTTTGTTCTTCACTTCTCTGCTGCAGAAATCAGTCAGCCAAGAGGCTTCATTGTTGCCGGACTTCTATTCATAGTTCCATAGCTTGTGTCAATTTGTGTTTTATCAGAATTTGTCACTTAAACTGAGACATTACATAAGAAGAGTTAGATTGTTGATTGTAACAAAAAATTGATCAAACATAACTGGACAGTACGACTAAAAGTAAATATAAGATCATGACCTGGAACTGCAAAAATGAATGGTGCAACTTTATTAGAATATATTAAGTTGGACAAGAATGATGGGTCTTTTAAAGTTGAGCCAGAATCTTGTGATGTGTTTGTGTTTTTTTTAAGGTACATCTCTCAGTCAGGTGCATCCGCTTCCACAACAGATAGCTGCCCCAGAAACGTCAGTCTGAATCAAGTGCTAGTGTCTGCAGTTTTACTGAAGAGAGAGGCGCTGCTCAGAAAGGTGGATTTGAAGAGTTCAGCCTCCCTGACATGTTTTTGTGTCCCGGGCCAACGCGCTGTTTTATTGTGACCCACTGTAGTCCTCACACTAACCAACTTTGATCACTTTTAAATTGAACGTCCTCTTTTAACCTCAAGAGCCATGCCCGTTTCTTTGGATCACAACTTTTAAGTGGCTGATACCAATTGGAGCGTTTCCGTTATTAATTAATTTTGATTACATCCAGGGAAGCTAACCGGTCTGTGCTCCCTTCGCCAGATAAATGAGTCCACTCGCCTGAATGAAAGGTGTTGAATTGCGCGATCTTTATCAAGCTCAGACCAACAGACTCTTTTGTCGCCTGAGACGCTTATTTTTCTCTTTAATCATTCCAGACACCGGAGCACTTGTCGCTTGATGTGATTGCTGAATGAATGGAGGCTCATTAAGTGCAGACAGACTAATGATGGTGCGAGATCCTGCTCCCCGCTGAGGTGAAGTGTAGAAGATGAATAGTCATAAAACTTGCACTCTCAGCAGGTGAAAGACTCGGAGTGTCTGTGGGGAAGTGTTCGAGGAGAGGAAGCGCTCCACAGAGCCTAACCTGATTTATGAACTTAATGGCTTCAACACCTCACTGCTGAGCGTAATTTCATAAAGCTCAAATTGGGTTTTGTCATCGATGATTAATGTGCATAACAATGCCTTTGAGTGCATGTAGATTATGTTTAACAGAGAAGGATCCAGAATTATCATGTATTCAATTCTTATTTAAATGTCACTGTGTCCCTTGCCTTTTGGCATTTAACGAATTCCAAATTGAAATCAAGGTTCATTTTGTTGCCTGACTCACTAATAAATGAGAAGATTAAATGTGGATTTAGGTTTGATTAACTAATAATGAAAACAGACTGTGAGCTGCGTATGAATAGGTCAAGTATCTGTAACTCTGAAATGATTACATCATTTCTTCCTCCTTCCTTTTTTTTCTTCACTTTGCCCTCATTTAAAATACCTCTCTCCTGCAACTTCTGCAGATTGCTTCCATTGTTGTTCAGTCATCACATATGCAACAAAAGCAAAGACTGACCAGGGACGCAAGACTTGCTTTGCTGTCATAAACAGAGTTTTCGACAATAGACACACAAACACACACACACAAAGTGTGTCCTGTCTTAATCTCTCTCCGCCTCCTGCCTGCAGTGTGTTTGTGTGTGCGTGTGTGGGTATGTGTGTATGTGTGTGAAATGTATTTGGTCAGCAGCACCAAACAAGAGTCTGGAAAAAGAGGAGTTTGCGTTCTCTTAAAGTCGACACCAAGCTGAACATTTCTGTCTCTCCAGCACAAGAGAGAAAACCAGAGAGAAATTTAAAGCTGATTGTATGAATGTTTTGATATTTATGCTTAGAGAAAATGACGGCATGGGACCTTAAAAAAGTGCTCATAATGATGAACCCAAAGACAGTTATCACCTGACTCAGCAGCTTCATTTTTTTTGTCTTTAAGCTTATTGTTTTGGTTCCCACTCTCCACTCTCATCAGAGTAGAAAAACTCAACTGTGCACTACCTGCCCAGCACCAAACAACAGACAGACACAGTTAGCAACAAGCTGGTGAACACAGTGAAGCATTAAACAGTTGAAGAGCCAGATTTTTCCATCAGGAGTTGGTTAAGACCAAAAACAGAGCTAAAAGAACTAACGTGTGTCATTTGGTCAGAAACAAAATCAATGCAATGTTGCCGAATCTGCTGATAAATAAGCAACCCATTGCTAACAAGCTCGCCGTATCAACTCCAAAAGGTGATATTATAGAAATGTGTTTACGGCTGTTGCCCTAAATCAGTTATTGCAGGTTCAATTGTTTAACTGAACTCATAAAGCAGAATTATCATTGAGTCTCTGGGTCCGGCTTCTTAAATGTGAGGATTTTTTTTTTTTCTTTGTCACATATCATGTTAAATGGCTATATTTACATTTTGGACTGTTGGTCAGACAAAAAAGAAGACATTTATAAACTTGAATTCTATGAAAATTGTGACATTTTAACAAACATGTGGCACATTACAGACTAAAAGATTAACTGATCCATCAAAAACATGATCTATAGATTAATCAATAATGAAATAAAAAAAGATTTAGTCTAGCAAATACCAAGTAGGACATATGATGCTTAAATGTTTTTGCAGGAGTTCTTACAATTTTTAGAGGTAATATTATTGTACACAACTGAAAGGGAAGAAGAAAAGCAGCTTCAAGATGTGAACATAAAATTAGATATGAAATAACAGATCAAAAAATAAATACAGCTCAATCTGAAAAAACATTTAAGGGAATGGAAAAAATGCTTGACTGAGGGAACTCCTGTGTTATTTAGCACTTTAAGCTAATCAAGTAATGCAACTGAAATTACCAGACGAGAGTTTTATGAATAATTTACATGCCTACATTACCGTACACCAGGTGTGCGTGCGTCAATGTGTGCTTGGGTGTGTGTGTATGAGACCCCTGCACTTGTGTGTGAGTGCGTGTAGTGGCAGACGGGCTGGTAAACAGTGTGTGTTTGTGGGCAGACGGCAGCCGGGGAGCTGACCTATTCCTCAGACTGGAGGAGAAGGTAGCTCGTGATTAATGTCATCACCAGGGAGGGACCACAGGGGAGAGGGGGAGGAGAGGAGAGGTGAGGGGAGTCGAGAGGAGGGGAGGGAGGGAAGGCATGAAGCAGGTTTTTGCTCCATTTCCCCCAAAAAAACACAAGCTCCTTTCCCTCTTGTGAATGATGATATTCAAGAAATGGCTTAGAGGTATCACGTAGCAGCGTTCGCTCCGGTGAAAGTGAGTCACTACCTGTTGACTTGTTTGCTGAGGCATCTGCTCATTGATGCATCATTCACCTTGAACAACTACGTTCCCAGCGTGCCCACACTTGTTTCCACTACTAAATAGATGAGAGGTCTCGAAATGTCTTGCAGCATTGTGTGATATTTGACCAAAACTGCTGAAATAGTAAGAGACAGCATATGAGTTTCTTCTTCTTTCTCCGTCTTTTTTATGCACATATGGGTAGCTTTTTTTTTACGCTCACTATTCACTAAACAGACCAGCGCATATTTAAATCAAATACTATGAACGATATCAACTTTACATCCACTTACTCACTTGTTCAGGAGCTTTTGTCCTTATAACAAATCCTCATCCTCATCCTCACTTCTAGAACTTTTCATCCGTGTTGACTGGAAAGTTGAGCGTGACATTTCAATGTTGACGCTGGAGGCCGCAGTTGACTAAGCAATCTGAACTCAAGGGTCCACTTACGTCCTTGTTGTGAAGCTCTCAACTTTATGCAAAGTTTGAATATTGACAGTTCCCTGTCGACTAGGCGAACTAGTCTACTACTAATTATTACTTTTATACGAAACCCTGCCTTAATATCTCAATACTGATCCTAAAACAATACATGGGAAAAAAATAAAATATTCGGAAAGAAAGAAAATAAATGGAATAATGGAGACAGAATTATTTTTTGTTATAAGGTATTAAATTGAAAATATATATGGTATACTATGCAGTTATCTGATATCCCTTATATTTAAGATGGTGTGATTCCTTTGATAGTTTCCCAGATATTACTTTATTTTTAAACAGGTGGATTGTGTGTTTGCTGAATTATAGCAGATGCTACGACAGATTCAGAAAAGACGTTTAATGTTATTTTATCGGCACATTTGGCAATTATTTTCCTTTTTTTTTTAATGGAGTTCTGCTGATACGAACAGCAGCTCAGAGCGGGACTGTGCAGTCGGTGCACGGTTCATGACCTGCTTTAATCTTCTTTTCAACTTCATTTGTTGACTGTTTGTCCTTCTGGTTAGTGCTCGCTAAATCCCCAGAACCTGCAGTTTTTTTGACCACCTGTTTCCACCCGTAGTGAAGTTATAACCGCCCGCTCCTCTAGAGGATGTCCTCTTAAGGGTTAGCTGTCATACATGGACACAACTTATAGTAAGTAGACATCTGCTCTTATTAAAACACTGTCATTCTTAAAGTATCGGTACAAATACAATGGGATATCGTTTAACACTAAAGCAAAATCAATCTGCTTATGAGCAGCTTTAACGTTGGGGCAACATGATCATATAAAATAACATATATTGACTGTTGGTAAGAAAGCGGATGCGATCTCTGGTCTGCAGTGTTAAAGTTGTGTGTATTCCGAGCCCATCTTAACCTCTTTCCACAGAGGTTTTCATGTGTTATAACCACTTCTCCGTTCCGCTGCCTTTGTTCTTGAGGGACTAAAGATCATAACTCTTACAGACGTAGTAATCCTTGCCCGGCAAATGTAAGCACAGGTCCTTTTAGGCATTGACCACGGCAATTGTTCATGTGAGGAAAGTCTCAGTGCATCACCAACAAATAGAAAAGCAGAGTTTCTCGGCTAAATCTACAGCCCAGAAAAGGGCAATCAATTTTTTTTCCATGAGGCGCCAGGGGTGAGGTGCCACGCTGAGGTCTCTGTCTGCCTCTGTCTCTCTAACAAAGCCAGTTTGTGCTGCTCCACTGGGGATGTCAGCCACCTCTTTCCTCCCCTCCCGTCTTCCTTCCTCACCCTTCCTCCCCTCCTGTCCTCCCTGCCTAGCTCGTCAAGCACTTACGTAATGCTCTATTTAAGAAAACAAAAAACGGCTGAGTCTCCTGGGTCTGTTTATGCATTTAGAATAAGTGTGTGTGTGTGTGCCTGTGTTTTTGTGTGTGTGCATTAATGGTTTCAGGTATGTGTGTGTCTGTGTGTGCTTTAGCTCACCTCTGTTTGGGGGTTGGGGGGTTGGGGGGGGTTGTATGACTCAAGACTGTCTCCCCTGAGAACAGCCACGATGTGCATCCTACTTTGTAGTCTCAGGTAGAGCATACAGGGACACATCTGCCATGTGCAGAATCAATGAACCGTTTTAGAGAAAGAAATAATGGAGACAACCACACTTACATGACCTGTGCTTTTCTTCTGTGTTGCTTTTATCCTTTACAGAAATAAGGGACTGGCATCTGCAACAACAAATAGGGAAATACTGTCTCAATGATTAATAATAGTTAGTTTCCCAGCGAGAAATACCAACTTAGACTTACTTCAGACAGCCGCTGGTTAGCATTTGTTTATCTACAGTTCAAAGATCAGATTGCAGAGACTTGAAGCTTGCTTTAGTTTGGTAATCCATCAAAAAAAAGGTCACATTTATCACATTAAGGTAGGCTTTTTGTATCTTTCTTAGCAATTTAAAATAACACAGTATTGATTGAATGAGAAACGGCTTTACAAACCAAACAAACCCACATAAATGAAATGGATTACGGTGTAATACAGAATTTCAAAGGTGGGGGATACGCTAGCAGCTCTATGGTGTGGCACAGCGGTGCTTTGAGCTCAATGCCATCAACTGATGCTAATATGCTCATAATGACAATACTATCACGCTGATGCTAGGCAGATATGATGTTTTTCATGTTCACCATCTTACCAGGTTCCCGACCCAACGTGTTGCAAACCACTGTTTAAAAATGATCCATTAATGTTTCTCTTCCATCCGACCCATTAATGATCCGCTCTTCAGCAACGATGACAGGAGGCGCCTCCCCTCCTAAACCTTACTGGGAGTGACTCATTCTCACTCACTTTTTGATAATTAAACACACCGAGCATATAGGGATGCTCCAGAACACACACACACACACACACACACACACACACACACACACACACACACACACACACACACACACACACACACACACACACACACACACACACATAGTGAATCCCAGGTGTGTCAGGAGTGGGAGGACATTAGTGGGACACCATACATGCTCCTATCTCATTTATCTATCTCCTTTTCATGCTTTGCCTGTTCTTTTCCCCTTTCAATTCTTACCGCATCTCCTCTCGTGTGGTTTCTCTCTTTTTTTTCTGCTCATTTTACCATCCCCTTTTCCTCTCTGTGTTTCCCACCACACCGCCCTCCTCCCTCCTCCCTCCATCTCTGTAAGCACAGAAGCCCTGTGGCCTCATTAAGCTGTCACTGATCCCTCCTGCCGTGGCCGAGGCCCGTCGGATCATTAGTCAGCCCATGTCTGAGACAACCAGCCTGACGAGAATAGATCAGACCAAAAACTCTCAAACCTCTAATATTCTCTAAATGTCTTGAACGCAATCAAGTCAGCGCAGGCGCCTTAACAAGATGATCGATAAGTTCAGCCGCGGCGTGTTAAATACTGTGGGTTCATGCATTCACATGAGGGCTGTGTAATTGGATGTCTCACGAGTGGGTTGATAATGTGCCATGTGTTTAGAATAGTGTTTCTCCTACACTCTTATGTCCTCATTATATTATTTCATCTAAATGTCACCACAGGTTATCACCTCGTGTATCTTGTTGGAGGGTTGTGTGATAGAATGAGACTGTGAGTCCGTATCGTTAATGTGTCGACTTGTACTGCATTATAATATACATTAAGCTGTTGGAGATAAAAGGTCAGGGCAGCATTATAACAGCAAATCGATGATATTATTATACTGCACGCAATATATCGTGATTATGATTTTTAGTGTCACTGCTTGAACAGGTGTTTAGTTAAAGTAAACAGAGCTTATACGTGTCATTTTGAGCAGGAACAGGTGCTCTCTTCAGGATATTACATATTTGTGTCACAGTATATTCTCAAATAAAAGCAATTATTTAAAAAAAGAATCTGTGAAAATGTTTAATTAAATTAACCATACCATAATAGCACACATTACATTCCTTATTGATTAATATGATGATTATTTTCTTGTTTAATCAATTAACTTTTTGGTTTTTAGAACATCAGAAAATAGTGAAAAATGTATTGTGAATGCAGGTATCTTATTTCACGAATGTCTTCTTCCAACACTAACAATTTGTGGAGTGAATCTGTGGAGTGAAAGACAATTTGTGGCGCACTGACACTATAATATTTACTTTTTTTTTAGTGCAGTGTTTAAGAAAGCGGAAGGACCTCAAATGTCTAGTACCTTATTACAGGCAAATGCTTAATAATCATCATGATAATAACTTTGGTTAAAAAAATAGACGACCCAAGGAAAACTCGGCATTGATTCGGTGTCGAATTCATGCAAATTCAATATTTTTCTTCACATTGAGCTTCTTTACCAGAAGGATTTCTCCTCCAACCACGAGACACTAATTACAACTTTTATTTAATTATCTCCACTTTCAGTACTGGTAGGATAACTGGTGAAATGTTGAAGCAAGAGGATTAAAAGTGCAGTAAAAGCTTATATGTTTATCTCTAGTGAATTGTACAGTCGAAAGTCAGAGGCCCGTCTTAGCTAAAACCCACACATCTCATATCATCAGTGATATGTCCCTCTGTCTAATCATCAGAGTGTGGTACGTACAGTATGGATAAGCCATACGAGGATGTTCCCATATCCCTAACACCTCGTGGATTAGCAGCCCTCTGACAGGCCAGCTGTTGATCTTTTGGCCTCATCCTCTAATGCTGCATAACTCTTCGATGATCTGAAAGCTGTCAGTCAACGAGTACCCGGGGGTGGACGGAGGGGGGTGAATGTGCAAAGCTGCGTTTTCAGCACTTGCAATAAGTAAACGGAAGTAGAGCAGCTGCATTTCTTATGTAATTGCAGAGGAGTAAATAGCGGTGACACACATTTGCGTCCATACACACACACGAGTAAGTGGCACAGCGGTAATCGTCTGCTGTTTGGACGATGGACAGAAGCATCGGGGGCCAACGTGGTGTCTCTGCCAGCTAAAGGGAAGCTGACGTAATCCACACACACACACACACACACACATACACATACATGTGTTAGTGACAAAACAAAAACAACAACACAGCCTGAATGTCAGAGAGTTTAGGTCGCATCACATACAAACACAGACAGATGAATGAAGCAGAGAGACAGAGTAACACCAGATCATCTGTTTACATATTTAGATGGCATACACACATTAAACTGAAATTTGAAATTCTTCTCACTTTATGTGTAAGAAAATATAACATATTATTCAAGCCTCTGGGGTTTCCCATGGCAGCAGGGAACATTTGAGCCAGCGTTGCTAGGCGACGTTGGTGCGCTTCTAGCTGGAGCACACATCATAGCCCTGTGTGGTCTGCTAATGTTGATCAAGCCCACCAGCGTTGGTTATGAACTGCTAACGATTCAAGACATCTGTCTCTTTACAGCATGCAAAAATTGGGAGAATCCATCATGCTGTTACGTTTGTATTCCATTTTCCACTGAATACCACATCACATGTTACTTTTTTCGTTCATGTTCTGTCAAAACCCACAGAGTTAATCAGCAGCTCCCACACGCTCAGTGTTGTGCTCTTCCCACATTACTGAGAGTCAAAGTGAAACAGAAGTGAGAAACATTCTCATTCAAAATCCCACTGATATTGTTAATAATATGAATGACTTCAAATTCAGCCATAAAGCACAGCCTTACCTTTCTCATCAGTATTGTATGTTTCACTCAACATGTTTCGATAAGAACGGTAATTCAAAAATCTATGATTTTTCATTCAGTACTTCATTGTCCTACTTTTTGTCATATCTTGTGTCACATCTCTTTATTCAATTATTCAAATTTAATTTGTTATTACTTTGTCAATCTGTTTGTTCCTAATGACTTCGTATCATTGTTTCTGTTTTAATAAGTGCTTGAAAAAAAATACCATGCACCCAATTCCACCAATGCAGTTTTAACAGGTTGAACAATCCATTGAGTTCATGTTTGCCATGGGCAATTTAAAGTATCCCATACTAGCAGACAGACACAGTTGCAGCAGACACAGATCTCCGATGATGGTTGTTTCTTAAGGTAGTTTACTCTTGGGTTCCCCAGGGTCCACTGCCCGTAGTCTTTTGCAGGTTAAATTTAGTGTTCTTAGGGTTAAAAAGCAAAGATTACAGTTCAAAAGTTGTATGGACAGGAAACCTCAGGAGGACGCCTCAATTTTTTCGGAAAAATGCTAGTAGAACAGAGGCTAGCACGGACTCGCCAGGACTTTGGGTCTCTATAGAAAAGATGGGGACAAGCTAGAATTAGCTGTCACTCTTTTGTGAGTTCAGTTGTAGAAAATAACCAGATATAAATAACCTTTAATATGTAACCCTGTGATTCAAATCATGGCATGGTTCAACAAATTATACAGAGTCACGGTAAAGCAGGGAGTGCTCAAATCGCAGATGGGACGCAGCAAAGGTTAACAACTTCATCCTCCCCAGCTAATAAACTGTGGCTGCTGGAAATTGAGTTATATTATGAAACATATTTGATATTCATCATTTAGATTAACAGTATAATCATTGTTGGTCTGAAAAAAAAAGAAAACGCTCTGTGGAGAACACAGAACGGCAGAAAACTAATTAAACTTTTTTACTTCTCTTCTACGCAAACACATTACATTTGCATTTTATCTGAGTAACATTTGATATACTGCATGCTGGCAGTTTGAATACAGTGAGTATATCCTAACTGCTGTGTGATAATGATCACAGAAATGTAATGAATCAAACTAAATAACTCGCAGTAAGTCCATCAAACACATTGTTGTGACAGACGGCTGCTGAGGATTACCATCTGTGTAATTACGTCCCATGCTGCTCTGGACTTTATCTATCTCTCTCTTACTGTATGATCTCCATAGGCTGGATTTGCATCCTGCAATTTCCTGGGTTTGTTTTTTTTCTTATTATTATTACACTCGCCAGAAGCACCCATGTAAAGCTGTGCTCATCAACTGAGAAGATGGAGGCTTCATCAAAGAGGTGATTATTATTAACCAATCCTGTGGGCGCTGATTGTAATTTCAGGATGTGTAAAGTATCTGGAGCTTAATGACGATTTCAGAGCTATAGCGGTTAAATGCTTTTCAAGAGTTTGTTTATCGTAGTTCGGTCAGAGCAGAAGGTATAATGTTGCTGCAAGCTCTGGTCAAAGTTCAGCAGGTCACATGACTTTAAAGTGACATACATAATATAGTGACCTTATTTTTTCCTGTTGCCTTTATGGAAACTAGTACTGTGTGTTGTGTTACAGCGCTTGTTTTGCAAGTACACCTATTGTGTTTATATTGTGCATTGGTTAAATATAGCTGCTGTGTGTGTGTGTGTGCATGTTTGTGTGTGTGTGTGTGTGTGAGAGAGAGAGAGATATGGCCACCTGGGGCCTGTCCTCTTTGGTTTCCGTGGTGATGTCGCAGTGATTAACGTGCAGGTAAGTTAACAGCCAGTAGTCCGGTTTCTCTCGAAGCTTTAATAAACACACCGGAGGAACTGGAGGTAAAATGGGGACTGCTGCAAAGCACCATGGGAACTGAAGGCGGGGTGATAGATGAGCTGGAAAGTTAGTTCTGTTTTCATGAAACTTTTATGACAGTATGGTGAAACAACGTGTGTGATTATTCACTGGTGAACTTAAATTGAAGTGTCGGCAGCCAAAAGGAGAAGTGAGAACCCTTTGTGGGTATTCTTAGACAGCAATTAGTCTTTTCATGTCGGCTTTTTGCCTCATTACTTTAAGCTCTAGCTGCTCGCTAAAGGTTGTCTTTTTTGTCAATTTTTTTGCACATTGTGGTGTTTTTGTTCAGTTAACTAACTAAAAAAAATTGCAGATCATTTAGTTGCTAATTGGACAGCTTTTTAGTCTCTGATGAGAAATAAATTGCTGAGACATACAGACACATTTGTTATCTCTTATGTAATTGGTTGGGTATTTTAAATAGCTATAAACGTATTTATTTATTCAAACTTTACTGAGAGCATTATTCTCTTCCTCACAGTACGACCAGAGTCTATTCATACGGCCACTGAGCAGCTCCAGCAGGTTGGGGTTATGGGGTTAAGGGCCTGGCTCGAAGGCACCATATGAGGCTGCTCTTCAGCTTTTCCCATCCATCCAGATTTATCCTGCCGGTCCAGATGGAACTGGTAACCTTCTGGTCACAAGCCGTCAGGCCAGCGAGGCCCCCCATATTGCCCAGTCTAATGAAAACAGGATTTTTTTAGCCATGTATAAATTTGATTTCCTTACTTTCCAATGAAAAAGGACTGAGAAACAAGTATCCTTTGTCTCAGCATATGCTCAAAAATTACTATTGTTTACTTCCAAGTGACAAAGTCCGATCGCGGCCATATGAATTATGACTCTTGTCAGTCGTGAGAGGAGGAAGAAGTCAGCTGATGTTATTGCGGAGCCATGAAGTCTGCAGATGGAAGAAGTCGGGAGGGAAGGATGGGTCAACAGAACTTGGACATTTCCGGTTTTCTTGGGTCAGCGTTGGTTTCTTTACCATACCAGTGGATGTTCCCTGACCTTAATCACAAGGTTATTATTGTAACCATGACGACAAAGCTCCCCTGACCTTAACTAAGTGGTAATTTGAACCCAATCCATGATCTTTTACTCAACCCAACAAAATTGGTTTTGTTCCTACCCCTAATCAGAAGTGGAAGTGTGTAGATTTTTGGCATTTTTTTTTTTTTAGATAAACTAAAGCATGATGTGTCTATTTTATGGGTTAAGAAAATGACTCTACTTCATTAGATGGATAAACTATGAAAAAAAAAACGTGGAAAAAGCATTTAAGCTGAAAAGTTGTTTTCACAGGAAATCAACCATTTTAAATATGTAATACTGTCTCTAAAGCTACAGCAAATATACTAAAGTAAAGTCGCAGCTCAGCACGATTTACTCAATGCCATCAATGTTCAACTTTTCATTGATAAACAAACACATGGAGCAGAACACTTGTCTAATCAACAATTAAACACCATGTTATTTCAAAATGAAAGAATCAAAACTGCCACCTGCTCAGTTGTTTTGAAGCTTGAGGTTCAGCTTCCAGCTTCTGATACGAGAGCACCACTTTATATGCACTCTGGTATGTGTAAATGCTGCATGTGTTTACATGCTGTATGCAGTCATTTTTGCTCTATTTTATGGTATAAACACAGTGGCAGGCCTGGATTCCCATTCCTCTAAGTGGGATTCTCCACTACCTCTCGACGGAGTCAACTATCCTCTGAACAGCTCAGCCTCTCTCGCAGCCATTTAGCTCAATTATCCCAGAGTGGAGATGAAGCTATTTGCCACTGGTATCTCGTAATGGAGCCCGACAGCTGCAAGCAACAGAGACCTCCAGTCCGATGGTGGGGCACCCAGGAAGTGATGATACTCTCACAGGTTGAAAGCCCCGCTTGGCTTCCGTGTGAATACAGCAACAAAGGCTTAGCCACAGCACATGTCAGAGAGACTACCCACACACATTCACACACGACGTACACATGAAAGAGAGGCCTCATGTCCTAGTCAGTCTAATTAAATGCTGTATTTGATGATGAAAGTTGGGCTGTGATGAAAGGGTGTGTGGTGTTCTGTGTGAATGAATCTGAACACTGGATCTCTGCTCTGCTACTAATCAGAGCGCGACAGGGAAGGATTAACGACCCGACATCTGAGTCTACCATGTGTGTGTCAGAGGTGGAAAGTAGCTACATTTATCCCCAAAAAACCATTAGTGTATAGCCTGTTAAAAAACCGCAACTGTTGGGAACGGGCTGCTTGTTTGGCCTCCTGTGTTTCTGCTTGAAGCTTTTCACAAACAGCTCCACACTGAGCTCCCTTGGGTCCTGAGCATGAACCCGCCATGACATTGCTGCGTAGCACTGCTTTAGTATACGTGTAATTTGGGTGCAAAATGTAACAACACAATAAAAAGGTCATCCCATTTCACTCCCTGATGATGCATTTGCTTTACTTAATATTCAGTGTCTTATTTGGGTTTCTTGGCGCCTATGAGTTTTTTGGGTTAATCATTTTGTCACCCTGCTATATTGTAAATGAAATCTCTCTCTCTATATATAATTTCCGAATTAAAATAAAGGTCTATTAAATACTTTAGCACTGCCGGAGAGCGAACTGAGCCCAGCGTTGCTGCTCGGCAGTGTAAAGGTTAAAAGGGGTCTCCTCTTAATACACAGTGTGTATGTTACATAACGCGCTGCTAATAAATATGTCCCGTTGATCTCAAGCTCTACAGGTGGCACTCAACACTACACCTCCTTTGGTCAACAACAATACACCCGTATTATGTATATATGTATGTATGTACATGTGTAGTCGATCGGATCGAAGGACAAACATCGAGACTCTTTCCATTTTAGTCAGATATGATGATAAGAATATAAAATAGTGGCTTGGAAATCGGAAACGGCCAAGATAATTGCAATCGGTGCATCTCTAGTTTTGAGTTCTTTAACTATTGATACTTTGAGTAGATTTTGCTGATAATATGTAAGTAGTGAGGCAGGACTTTTACTTCTAATGGAGTATTTTTTATTAGGTAAAGAATCTGAGTACTTCTTCCACCACCAGCATGTCTCTCTATGATAGTAAAGCTTGACTGTAACTGTTAGATAATACTGCGTAACACAGCCATATCTCAGCTAACTGGTACACACAGCATAATCTGCATAATCATCTCCACATCTCATCATCAAAAATCACTGTATCCCTTAATCCAGTTGGCTCGCATGGAGATTGCTGACATTGCTCTCTGTACCATTTCTCACTAATGAGCTCATACATATCCTGTGTGTCTGCATGTGTGTCTGCTTGTGTGTGTGTGTGTGTGTGTGTGTGTGTGTGTGTGTGTGTGTGTGTGTGTGTGTGTGTGTGTGTGTGTGTGTGTGTGTATGCATGTATGCATGCATGTGAGTGCCGTGTTAGATATCATAATGCTTTTTGATGTTTAATTCACTAACAAGACAGGAAAGGCGTACAACCAGAGGAGGCACACAACAAATGGCAGATACACAGGACATGCAACTGCCAAGGCAGGCACGCACACACACACGCTCACACACACACACACACACACACACACACACACACACACACACACACACACACACACACACACACACACACACACACACACACACACACACACACTCACAACACGTAACATCTGGGAACTTAAACACAGGACAATATTTTTTGTCTGAATGTGCATGAACCAACCTCACCACTAATACCTGTTTAATACCTCCCATAACAGCAGTTTACCGTTTGCGGCCTGATTTACAGGCTATAAATCGGTTTTGTACATAATGAGGCCACAGTGAGAAAAGTCTGAACACGTTGGCCTATAAAATACTGACAGGCTGCTGCAGGTGGAGAGAGAGAGAGAGAAGTCATTCCACTATTCCACTAATTAAATCAGTGATGGATAGTCAATACAGGTGCCAGTTTCCTCCCTTTACAGCAACAGTTGTGAAGACAGAGACGACCCTGAAGACAACACATGTAGTCATGGTTGTCATTTTAAATCTCCTCTAGTGTGTGAAATGTCAGCTGATATGAGAAATGATAATTAGCAGGTCAATGTGCTGTTTTTTATTCCTTCTTTTGACAAGCCTTTTTCTGTTAGTCTTTGCTTCACAGTCACTGTGTATGTGTCTGTTTTCTTCTGTTGATGAATCTCATGTCAGTTCATCCGCCCACTGTCCTCTGTCTTCTTTTCTTTTCCACTGAGTTACAGCTTCATTATTGTTTTTATCAGCGTCAGAAGACGGAGTAGTTCCAACAAAGTCATAAGATTGATCTTGTGAAGCCAATCTTTCAAACCCCGGAACTCAGGTGGCTGCAAGAGGCTGTATTTCAATAGTGTGTACTTGCATGCGTGTGTGTGTGTGTGTTTGTTAATGTGTGAGATAGAGATTGTAGACGAGTCATGGTTTGACAGTCATCAGAAATGCAAACTCATCAGGGGTGAAAGGGTGACAAACATGTGACCTCCCCAACCCCTGATTTTTTTTATTTTTAAATGGTGCATTTTGGAAAAAGTATAAAATAAATGATTCTACCTTCAAAAGTATCTATCAGCTAGTAGGGATGACAGAGACATATTTCTCTCCTTACTGAACAAAAAAAAAAGCTAACACATATCTGTGCTCATAACCTTTTTTTTTTAAAAGGCAACCAGAATCTACCCCACAGAAAGTAAAAGAAAAAAAATCTGGTCACTTTCTGTGACTGCAAAATCTTTGCAAAAAAACATTATATATAATGAATATTTTCATTGTAAAAATAAGCAACATTTCAAAAGCTTCTGTATTACACTGTAAACACTGTTCAAACACTTCTCTAAAAGGCTACAGGTCACAATAGTCTATAAAACTGAAAATCTCTCATGCCATGAAATAAAAAATACCACAAAGCATGGAATAATCTAAGATAAAGTCATTTCCACCTTGGCTATATGCCAATGTAAATGCCATTTACTTCTGTACTTGTTTTTTTTTATCTTGTTCTGTTTTTGGCTTTTTGAAAGCAGCTGGGAGAAGGAGTTTTTTTCCTTGTCCTGCTGATTGGCACATCTGGGTATTAACAGCGAATATTCGAATGCTCGTCTCATACGCAACTCTCTCTCTCGCTTGCTGTTGAAGCCACAGGCGGGTCTTCTAGCTCTGATGATTCATTTGCGCTCGTCGTAAAAATGTCACGTACTCGCACGCCAGTCAACTCATTGTGCTGCCCTTGGCACGCACACAAAGTTTCAGAGGTGAACTCACGCTTTATGCGTCTCGGGGCCGAGAGCTGCTTCTGGGCCGCTATTGAACCTTTGGTATGTGATATTATCTTGCTAATATGCAGTGGGTTTTACAACTAGAAGAAACCTGGAAGCAAGAAAAAACTTTCTGAGCAATTTTCAAGTGAGTGGGCGCCATCTATAAGTCCGGTACTCAGCTCCTTTAATCTGTCTCTGGGTTAGTCACACAGTTTGAGGCCATTGTGTGTGACTTATCAGTGAAGTTGCTATTTTCCTCCAAAGCAACACCAGCCGTTATCAATTCTTAACTGTATCAGTGTTTATTTAAGTTGTTAAAGAAACAGAATAAACACCCAGAGATGTTTTCTTTCCATCAGAAAAGCGTCGTGACTCCAGCAGGTCTGGCAGGTGAAGCTGTCCGTCCTCACTCGGTGTTATTGACAGTTGGTCTTCATATTATGGACATGAGCATTTTTCTGTGATGCCCACTGTGACCGGCTGACGGCTTTGATGCCACCCACCTACACACACACACACACACACACACACACACACACACACACACACACACACACACACACACACACACACACACACACACACACACACACACAGCACACACACACACACACACACACTGATGGGCATCTATCTCCTGTTCTGTCTGTTCTCCATCTTTCTTTCTGTTTCTTCTTTTCAGTTCTGACCATCAGTCCTTCAAGATGCCTCGATTTAGTTTTTTCTGTCTCTCTATTTTCACGCCGTAATATTCACCAGCTTTCAAACACTATAGAAATCCCTCTCTGCCTTTCTCTGGCTCGTACTGAAAGAAACACACACATTGAGTCGGGCAGACTCTTTTTAAAGCATCCATTGAGTGCGATAGGCAGTGTTTGCCCTTCACTACGGCAGATCACACTGTTGCGTGTGCAGCATGTCTTTAGGCAGCGTGTGTTTGGACCAGCCTGACAACACTAGTTGTTTTGGGGTCACACTACTACAGCAGTACGAGAGAATAACTGAGGATCCTCGTGGCTATAAACATCCCTGCATGGTCTTTTCTCTCAGACAGGCAGCTGAGCTTCAGCCCGGAGGAAAGGGAACATTTCATCATTATAAGAGGAGAGATTGCTCCGCGGTGTTCACTTCTCCATTAGTTTTCTTCTCCTTGGTAGTTGTAGTTCGTTTGCCTTTTATGAAGAACGTGCACGCACTTAATTGCATTAAGCCACGGAGTGATTTACTCTGTACTGTTTTCCTCCTCCTCTCCACTGATTGTTTTCACTCCGCTGACTTTCAATCTATCACGAAAATTTTCTCTAACCTATTATCACCATAGCAACAGTAGTTGTTCACTTTGTTTTCCCCCTAGCATCTCATTACACACACATACACACACACACACACACACACACACACACACACACACACACACACACACACACACACACACACACACACACACACACACACACACACACACACACACACAGTTTCAGGGTTTTTCTATTTGTTGATGTTTTATGAAAGGTTTAATCCCTCAGAGTGATGTCCGGGGAACATTTACTATTATCCAGAGTGTGTTAGTGTAGTGCGTTGTAGTGCGTTATAGTAGGGATGAATTGATCTGACTTTTTTCAGTCCCAAAACTGAAAGCAATAAATGAGCTTTGGCAAACTACCAATGATGACCAAGCTCTATGCCTCACTGTGTGGAAGAGACTGGGATGTGTTTTTTATGTGTAACACAACATCATGCTTGACTTAAACACTTTCCTAACTTTTTAAAACAAAATGTAACATGCAAATACATAGATATAGATTCACTGAACTGTTCTTTTATATTCAAATAATAAATCCTACACTAGCAACTTGGTAAATAAAATATTTGCAACAAGGAATTACAATTCAAATGTAAACTTATTTAATGTGTCATAAATTGGTCTCAACGTACACAGGAATTAAAATGCTGGTGTGTAATGTACTATATAGTTTATAAACATAGAATTTAATTGAATAGATCGTCCCCATTGTCAGTGATGTAGTAGCGCTATAGAGCATTTATTTTATAAGTGGGGTTTTGTTTGTATTATGCTGCCGAGTGACGTGATTCAGATTCTTGCTGCAGGTTTCAAGCTAGTACATCTATTGGCAGCTGATGGCGGTAATAGAGAAGGAGTGTTGTGCCAGCAAAGGCAGTGAAGAAGAGAAAATGCAGACATGAATGTTTAATAAACAATGCCCAGTATAAAATATAAAAAAAATGGCTTTGCAAAAGTTTTACGAGGAAAGAGACACATTCAGTACATTCTCAAAGAGACATAGAATGCACTTTAGTCAAAAACGCTGAGTGTAAACAGAACGTTTCTTTGTTTAGAAGAAACCTCCACAGGGCAGCTTTCATACTGATGGTGAAAACACATTTTAGTGTCAGCAAAGTCCTCTTTGCAGAGAAATGCAGAGCGCTGCTTAGGGACACTTCAGTAGGCAGGATGCTTGACAACAAGGTCTCTCAACATAACCATATCAAATCAAAGAAGGATGAAGATCACAAACTGAAAAAAGTATTTTGCTTATGAAGCATCATATTGGTACATCAACCAAATTTGTATGAAGCAGACGTGAAGGCAGATCTGAAGCCCATTGACCAATTAACCCCAAACATGAGTCACATCAGCCTCTTCGCTCCACAATCACTTTTTTATGTCCAATTAGTATTTATACGATGTTACCTCTGCGCCTGTCAATGCCTGACTATAATTAGTAAGACCTCCGTTTGACTCATTGTCACTCTGCTCTCATCATCGACCTCTTCCTCTTCTTCTGCTTGATGTGGCCCTCGTTACGCTCCGAGAAATTCGCCAGCAGCATCATCACGCCTCACTGCAACCAACTTTCCTCCTGGTTTCGCCTCAGCAGCTCTGTCTGTTAGTGTCGGCGGTCTGTCTGCCAGCATCTTTCCTCAAGCAAAGCATGACGTCCAGCATTTAAATGGCTGAGAGGATATATGATAGATACAGGGCTGAAATGATGACTGAGCAAGTCAGTTTTTTTAAATGTGGCACACTCCACTTTTTAGATATTTAATGTGTTTAACATCATTGTGCCTGTGCTTCAGCTCCATGACTAACCTGTTTTGGATCTTACATGATTCACTGTCTATTGATGATTGATGAGTCATGCGTTCATTCTTCAACAACAGTAAAGACTGCATCAGATAAACAAACCTAGAGGGAAAGATCCGTGGTGTTTTTGTGTGTATGCATGTTTTCATGTGCATCTAAGTGAACTGGCAGAGACCACAGCTCACAGACATTTTACCCACAGGGGGATTACAGAATGATGTTACAGGGCCCAGGGGTCCAAAGGGCCAGTGTCAAGGGCCACTGTACATATTGAGACCATGCAACATGATTTCCATGATGTCAAAGATATTATCAGATCAGAATTATCTGCTGGAAGAAATCAAAAAGCATCTACAACTGTGTATTCACTTGATGTAATCGTGGCAGCGTGGGCCACGATGATAGCTGCCAAGAGTGCTGCCTCTTCAAGTGTTTGCACATTTAAATATCATGCATATTCTTATTCTGTTTGATAAGCAATCAAAACAAAGAAAGGACTTGTGGATAAAAGTCCACTGATTTAAATACAGTAGAACGATAGGGGCACACTCATACATGTTCTTTATTTCTTCTTTTGGGTCTTGCAAACATAAAGAGACTTTTTTAATTGCCGATAATGCTGCTGGAAAGAAAAGCTTATGCAGATAGAGAGATTTTGGTAAAACTGTATTGTTATTTTGGAGGTTATATTTTGGTTGTATATATTATTTTTGTTGTCTTAGTAAATTATAATTTGTCTGCGCTTTAAGAAGCAGGTAGAGAGATCAAAGTGTAAGGATGACTGCGAGTGGAAACCTTGCTATTTCAATTTCACCCATGGTTCCCAGGAGGAGGGGAGCACAGACGGAGAGACAATGACACTGAGTAAAAGGAAGAAAACATGTAAGGGGAGACAAGGAGAGAGAGAGAGAGAGAAAAGGCTTGGCATGAAAGTTAGAAACATCTAGAGTTCACTGACTTGGAGGGGAAGCGAGTCAAAGAGAGGGCTGGTAGAGAAATAGATAGAGATGAGGGAGATCCTCTGAGTCCAGGGTCTCGGTTGTTTACTCAGCAAGTCTCTTTTAAGATGAATTCAAACTTCCCACAATTGAAAAGTTGAAAAGAATGCACTCAGGAGGCGAAAATGGTTTGGGAGGGAGACCCAGGAGATAGACGACTACGCCATCTGGGTTTTTTTTGGTTTTTTTTTTATCAAGAAAATCCTCCAGGAAAGACCGAAAGAAAGGAGCAAAAATAGGCAAGCTGACTATGTTAATGTTAATTAGAGTTTTCAGGGACCCTCAAACCGCTGACTCATTTCACTGCCAATCACAGCATAACCACCCAACAACTCCCTCCTCTCTCATACAAAGGCTTCCCCTCAATGTCTCTTTCTCTTCTCTTCTTCTGTCATAACGTTGTATGCTTGGGGGGAAAAAAAGGCCACTTTTCAGCGACATGTTCCCACTTACTCAGCCAGTGGCCTGTATAATTACACATGCAGCCATTCTGACACATTTCAGTGTGATGGAGGCGACGCTGGTGGGGGTTCATCCACCCTCATTTGCTGGGCTTTAATTACAGCAATGTTTGTTTTGTGGTGATTGTAGATATTAGCTAACCTCCATTATCACAATATTGACTGGAGAATATATGAATCGATTAGCAACAAATGAAACTTAAATGACATGACATGTGTTAAAGAACACATTGGATTTTTTTGTAATCTTTTTTCTTGGAAACCTATCTGAGCATCAATACCCAAATGCTCATTAGCTGGATTTTTACTCAGCCTCAGTGCCAGATGTGGAGGCCAAGATGAACAGTTTCTCAGTTACGCTGCTCCTGGCGCAGTACGATCACTGTGCTGTGTGTATTTGTGCCTTAATAAAAAAAAAGAAAAACACTTGTAAAGTCTGAAACGGGGATGATGCTGGGAAGGCTTCCAGGATGACAAGATGGAGAGAACTGACACCGAGCACGAAAAAACACTTGAACCTTACACGTTCCCACGCACTGGTAACGCGGTGACATCTCCTTTCCATCTGGATATCTCTTTCTTTCTTTCTGTTTCTCGTCCACCGATGATATCATGGATATGATGCATCGCACCGCTAAAACTCAACAAGCCTACTGAGAAATTAAACTGAAAATACTGTTCAGTGTCTTAATGAGGCAAAACAATCTGCTCTGCTATTTGCAATCATTTATTCCATTAATTTCTGAGGGAGACATCAAGCAGTAGAGTGATGAACTGTTATGTTGTAGTAAAGGTCCATTAATATTTCCCTTTCACAGAAATGTTACAATTGAACGCCCCTTCTTTTCTTAAAACATTACAGTTGAGCCCAAATAGGTTCCATTTATCTTCGAAATGTTTATCTGAGGGCTTTGTGGCCTCAAGAAGAAACATTAATTAGACTTTGTGTTGCTAGGTGTTTTCAAAGAAAAAAGTAGCAAACTGGAGTTTACCAGTGAGGGGAAAAAGTATTTTACTGAGACATCATCTATTCTAGAAAATACAAATGTGATACACATACTACTACACTACACATACATCAGGACAACATTTCCGTTTCAATCTTCAGTCCAATACTTTGGCTTATGACAAAAAAACATGCAAAACTACAGAAAATTCCCATCAGCCTCATCTGTTCTTTCTTAAAATGACAATAAAGATAAGCTTTTACTGTTACTCTTAAACATTGGTCCTCTGACGCCTCTTCCGTCATAGAAAAGAAAGAAAACTACCAGCATAACTTACTGTGTCCTCTGTTATAATACAGCAAAAGGTACTTATGGCAATTTCAGCTCTGAAACAAAAAATAAGAGTTAAGCCCAGTATTACCAAAGCAACGAGCAAAGAGTGAGAGTTATCACCAAAACAAAACACAGAATATTTCGGCAAAATGCAAATCCTCTTTGTCCTAACAGCATCATCACACAAGCTGTGTGTGCACTTTTAGACCACCTACATCTCATGTTTAAGCCAACACATCATGACGCGCAAAGCATCAGAGACACACACTTCAGAACCATGGACAGTGAACAGCGATTATGGCAGTTTGAAACCCACCACCACGAGCAACACTGTTCATAAATAGCATTATTAGATCGGCTAAGCGGCCTATTAAACATATATATTACAGTCCGTTTTTCCTAATTAACCTTAACATACAAACGTTTATACTTTAAATCACTTACCCTTTGATGATCGCATTACTTGAAAACTTCTTACATCTTGAGTCCATCTTTTGACCCCATGGATCCTCTGTCCACATCAAACAGCAAGCAATTAGTTGACAAGACTTTCAAAAACCTTTGGTCTCCAGAACCACATCAAGCTATGTTGAAAGTCTTCCTTTGCTCCAACTTTTGAATCAAAGTCAATCTTGATAACGGCATGGATAATAAATGCGCTTCTTTCAACATCGTTTCCGCAAGCTTGTGATTCGGTCCCAAACGGCAGACTAAACTTCTAATAAAGATAGCGAAATCCATCCATTAAGAGTGAAAAATATAGTTGGTCAATGTTATTTTAAATTAGTCTCATTGAATTTCTAATGCATTGATCACTGGCTCGTAAGTCGAAATATATATATCGCCCCCTGGTGGCTGATGGCAGTACATGTCATAAATCCAGCCCCGTCCATGTTAGCGGATGGGACATTAACCAAAAGTAAAAGTAAAGGTACACGTTAAATTTATTTTTCACAAGGATAGTGTCATTTGAGGTTGTTCTTCATCGCGCTTATGTATGTTAAAGTGTTCTTTTTCGGATAAGAATTTGTTTTATATAGTAATTGCTGCCATAAAAAAAGGGGGTGAGAAGTCATGATTGACAGCTGCTCTGAGTGAAGTAGTCACGAAGCCGGAAGTTCGGGAATAGTACGAGACAGGAGATGTCAATAACTTCACATAATCATAGCGAATCTGTGTAAAATAACATTTTAAACATAAATGTAAACGTAGAGATATTATGGTTGGTTGGTTTGTTTTTTTAGCCAAAAAGCTAGCGTAGCAGCTAGGTGGGTCACTTTAACAAGCTGTTGCCCTGCTCGGCCCTGCTGATTGCTCAAACGGCTGTGTGGCCGGGACCTCGACGCTTCTGATTGGTCCACCAAAAGAGATTATTAATTTAACCCTTCACATTCCAATACAAACTATAATAGGCAGGTTTGAAGGGTTTATTTCCTCTGATACATTCTGTTTAGTTGTTGATTTTAATTGATAAAATGGTAAAATAACTTTTAAATGTTATAATTTAGAATATCTTAAGCGCCCTTCTGAACGCCTTGAGGACCTTGACGGTTCCCCTATTTAAATAAATTGTCATCTGATACTATTTTTTGGTTTCCCCCTCTCTCTATTTGTTGCCCAGGACCCCAGAAGCAAGCACAAGTTCAAGATCCACACATATGGCAGTCCCACCTTCTGTGACCACTGTGGTTCACTGCTGTACGGGCTCATCCACCAAGGGATGAAATGTGACAGTGAGTACACACCCTGTCTATGTGCACGTGCATATGTGTGTGTGTTTGTGCGCACCTGTGTGTGTGCACCTGTGTCGAATATGCTGCGCTGGTCGGCCCTAATGAGAACAGATGGGAATACACTGGTACTGAACTACTCTCAGTCACATCTGCAGCCCAGGCAGAATTTGCTGCCCTGCCCTGCTGAGTCCTCTCCGCGCTCCCATTCTTTCCACCCACACTCCTCTATCAACCCTTATCTTCTTTCTTTGCATGTGTGACCTCCATCCTGCACTCATTTAAAGTCTCCCACATCTTCTCTTTCATTCCCAGTTCTTTTCTCTGTTGTCCCACACATTTAATCCCCTCTTTTTCTCTACATCATGTTCTTTTTTATTTCCTTTCACATTTAGTCCCTCCACCTTTTGTATCCTTCACTCTACCTCCACTGTCCCCTCCTGACTCCACGTTATCTCCATCCATCACCCTCCCTGCCTCTCCCCTCCTCTTACTCGGTCCATCCATCTGTGGGTCTCTGGTGGCGGCCTCGTTGCAGATGGTAATGGGAGCACACCAGGGCACATTGATGCGGGGAGGCCATCGCAATTACGAGCTGCTTCCCCATCTCCTGTCTCTCCTTGTCTCCTCCCAGCATGTCAGCCTGACAAGCCTGCCGAGTGGCAAGGGAGGAAAGGGGGAGAGAGCAGGGGAAATGGATTGTTTGGATGGAAGAGGACAGGAAGAGGGAGGAGGAGGACATAAAGTACAGAGGGGAAGAAAGGAGGAGGTTGAGAGAAAGTTAAGAGGAAATGAAGGGGAAGAGGTGAACTATTGCTATCTCTCTCTCTCCCCTCTGATCCCTCATCTGTTTAGCTTTGTGTGTGTGTGTGTGTGTGTGTGTGTGTGTGTGTGTGTGTGTGTGTGTGTGTGTGTGTGTGTGTGTGTGTGTGTGTGTGTGTGTTAGTGGAGGCTATTTCTCCAATGAATGGTGATAATCTCATCTGCTCACAGTTATTATATTATTTCTAAGTTAATATAAAAATATATTTTTAAAAGAATTAATCCTTCCATCTAATTGGCATTTTTCGGTATAATTCATCACAGGATCACTTGTTAGGTGCTTTTAACTGTTACTACAAAGTAGCTTGATTTAATTTTTTATTGTATTTTAATGAAACTTAAATAAACTTTTCGAACAATTATTTTGAAAAACCTCTTTAAAATCATAAAGTAGTTAAATAAATCCGGCCCATATTTATAGAGATGAAAGTGCAAATTTAAATCATGATCATTACGTTTATGTTTACTGAGTACAAAACAACTCCCTTTCCTCTTTTTATTTTGTGTTTTTATTCATTAATTTTAATTATCTTCAAATTATTGAAGATAATTAATTATTTTTTGTAATGTTTTCCTGTTCACACTCTTTGTCTGCTGTCATTGAGATCTCTATAGAATAATAATGTTATTTCAAGCTTCCTTTCCCCGCCACATCACACAACACCAACTACTTTTGCACATTTTCTAACAGAGGCAGAGCTTTTTCCATGCAAAAGTGCATCACAAATTGCATTTTTTTTTCAGTGTAATGTGCAATCTTACGCTCTCCTATCCTCACTTTTATATACATGGTTCACCCTCAAATGCTTATGGAGTAATAAAAAGAGAGTCACATTTCACTGTTCTGATGAGTTTCTAAAAAAAGTCCCCTACAGATGAACTCAACGCACCTCTACATTCTGTCTCTTTCCAGCCTGCGACATGAACGTGCACAATCAGTGTGTGGTCAACGTGCCAAGCCTGTGTGGGACGGACCACACAGAGCGCCGGGGTCGCCTCTTCCTCAAGATCGAGGTCAGCTTGGACCGGCTACACGTCACAGGTCGGTCTCGTTCTTTATCAGCATGTAGTGTTGTGTTGTGCAGTACTTTAGCCGTCTCAGGCGAGTGATGTGAGAAAGAGGTTCCTCCCATGTTTGAGTGTGAGTGGTAGATTTTCAGACTTTAAAGAAATCTCTTTAGTCATATTTATAACTTTGGGCTCCAAAGAGTGGGTTAGACTTGTGTTAATGAACTATTCAGAAAAAACTGTGTTCTTTCTGCCTTTAGCCGGACCCTTGCTTTGGGTGGTCACTCACTCATTCACTCAGGGTCACTGAGAGGTTCCTGAGGAACTTTTCTCCGTCAACTGACTTAAACTGCACCGGGTGTCACTTTTTTGAGCTACTCCATCTCTTATTTACAGACCAACCAGGTCCCCGGGACAACTGCAGGGCTGTGGGGTAATTTTAGATAGTGGTAGCTGTCAGAACTAAAAGGTCACGTGACCTCCGACTGTATTGCTTTAACAAAAGTT
Organism: Anoplopoma fimbria; assembly: GCF_027596085.1. Lineage (NCBI taxonomy): Eukaryota > Metazoa > Chordata > Actinopteri > Perciformes > Anoplopomatidae > Anoplopoma > Anoplopoma fimbria. The sequence continues at coordinate 10,098,639 of NC_072459.1, forward strand.
TAACAAAAGAAGAATTGGTAAGAATGTGTCACAAATCATATAAAAAGACCTCTTGCATTAACACATTTTGAATGCATCGACAATGACCATTGCACACAGGGAATTAAGCTGTATGTGATTCCAGAAGTTTTACCTTAAACAACAGGAAATAAAATTGAATTTCAACTTAATAAGTTAACAAATTACATTTGAAATCAAACTGCAGTTTCACAAGACCATAACACCCCTCCAGAGAACTTAAAAAACATTGGCATCAGCATTAAAAAAAGTCATAACCTGCGTGTCCCGTGTGTGTGTGTGTGTGTGTGTGTGTGTGTGTGTGTGTGTGTGTGTGTGTGTGTGTGTGTGTGTGTGTGTGTGTGTGTTTTCAACACCTCCAAATTATCCTGTCAGTCAAAAGCAGCACCTGGAGTGGACAACTCTCCGGCGTTAAACCACCTTTGGCAGGGAGAGAAATGACTGCTGGGTCACTTCTCTGTCACACACACACACACACACACACACACACACACAAACATGGCGAGACAGTGGTGGTCAGGGAATATTATGAGTGCTGAGGCCAATAAAGTGTTTTTAACTCAGTGGGGATCAAACAGGAATAACCTCCAGCTAGAGCAAGGTAAGAATGGCAGATTTGGAAATATATTGCTTTCATAAAAATGTGTTTGTTTGTTTTTAGTCACCCGATGGAAATAAATAGGGAAGGAGAGGAACCTCACAGTCAGCATACAGCATGTGTTCGCTCTGCTTTTCAGTTTTATAACGTTGTTTTCTAGTTATTTATAAAAACATCCAGCTCTTTTACTGCTGAGGAGGGTCTGATTCATGTCCTTGTTGTGATGTGACGACCACCGTCAGCGAGAACGAGGAAACAAGGCAGTATATAACACTGGTGGACTCATTGACATGGTGACCTCAGTCTTTTCAGATTAGCCTGAATGGACACAGCTGAAACTGAACTGGCTCACATTCAAGGAGAGGAGAAGATTTCTAAGACGTTAGATTGATGTGAACTCTCATGTTGTCCTTGATTTCCATGCGTACACACAACAAAACACCGAGCAGCGTTCCAGTGTTTATGAAAATGTTGCTTCACACTGTGTCAACTCTAACGAACGTAAGCTCTGCTCTTAAGTGGGTATGTGGTTTTTAAAGATAATTATCTTTTTTAGAAAGAAAAAATATCATTACACTCAAAGGCAAATCATATGGCACATACGGAGCATTAAAAACACAAGTAAGTATGAGTATAATTAATTAAAAATATTTGTGCCATTAAGGGTGAACTAAGGGTTGAAATTATTTTATGACTAAATGACATGCCTCCTCATAACTTAAGGTCATATTTAAATTTTAAAGAGGTTACTCATATTGCTGTGAGTGGCACTTTACTGTCACAAATAATACAGCTTGCTGTATTTTTATTTTCACAAATGAAAAGTAGCACCACCACACGCTACGTTTCATTTCTGCCAAGCAACTGCAAAGCGGTGGGGTTCTGAGAGTTCATAACAGGCCAGCTGAATATGTCAGGGCTAATTTGGATCAAACATAATAGAGATATCTGGCTCTTCAGCTGCTAAATGTTCCACTATGTTCACCAGCCTGTTGCCAACTTTGTCAGCCTTTTGTTTGGTTTTGTACAGAGATTTATTTTCCACTGAAAACAGCTGCCTGCTGTTTGAAATGACCTTGACAAACATGGTGAGAATGTATCAAAACTCTGTAGGGCAGAAAAACCAAAACAATGAGCTGAAAGATGATAAAATGCTCGGTTTAGCTGAGGTAGTCGGATCAAATGATGATTGTTGCATCATTTGATCCATTCTTAATATAAAAATATTTACCAGTGTGGCTTTAAAGGCACAATGAGTAGGATTTGATATCCGAGTTGCCAGTTGCCAGCGGGAGAAAGTCTATATTTACACTTTTTCTGTGCTGTGTGCTTCATTTCATAGCTTCCTTTTCGACGCTTGCTTACGATCAGGTACCTGGTCGCTGCGTTTTCATTGAGGTTGACAGCCAGAAACCTTCTGAACACAGAAAAATGAAAAGTAGAAAGAATATATAGGTAGCCGACACACAATGTAGTGAGTCTTAAGTGTTGATTGAGAGGTATTTGTGTTTGTATGAAACTTTACATTCTTTTTTTTTATTCTCCTCATTGTGCTTTTAAATTTACAGGTTAAATTAAATGACAGAAAATAAGACGTAAACTTCTGTTATAATGAAGAACCAGTTGAGATAAAGCGTGGTTCTGTGATTGACAGAGAAAAGAAAAATAAATATCAACACTGAGAACAGCGCAGGAGGGTGAGACGGCAGAGGAAGTGTGTGTTCTGCAGTGTTTTCCTCTCAAATGGCAGCGGTCTGAACAGTGAGGCCTCAGCTTGTTCTCCGGCTCCCCTCCGGCTCCCACAGACAAGTGGCGGGCCTTTGTGGTTCACCGCACCGATGTGAACTTGATTAAATCTTTCCAGCCAAGAAAACAGACACATATCCCAGGCTCTCTCTCTCAGTCTCTCTCTCTCTCTCTCTCTCTCTCTCTCTCTCTCTCTCTCTCTCTCTCTCAGTGTCTGTCTCTCTCCTCTCCATCCCTTCTTCCTCTATTGACATTTCCTGTTATCTTCTTTTACCTGCTCCTTCGAGACCATGTCTTCCTCTCAGCCTCTCTTCATCTATTTTCCCTCCATACCTGCTGCTCTCCTTTTCCATTCAGTCATCTTCCTTCCTTTTCTTCCTCAATAAGACATCAACATCTTACCTTTTTTTCTATCGTCTTCTCTTTTTTTTCTACCAGCTGAAACCAGTTGGGTGACTGGTTCTTTCCCCTCTGGGTCTCATGTTCGTCTTCTTCTACTACATCTTCTTGTCTCTTATAATCTTCCTCTGCCCTGTTTGTCGCTTTTTCTTTTTTCCCCCCACTAATTACCTCCTTCATCCTTCTCTTTACTCCTCTTCCTGTTCAACGTCTCTTTTAGCAAAAGTGACATAAACAACCTGCAGGCGTGAGTAAATGTTTATTCTGGAGCTTTAAGAAAAGACAAACATGCAACAACGTCCCTCCGTAATCTGCCCACATGCACGCACACATACACACTCACAGGGCATCTGAGGATCGGGACAAAGTGAGCACACAGCGGTTTACTCAGGGTGAGATTTCCTACTGCTGACATGTTCGCCTCAGGTTTGAAGCACAGCTGAACAAGAATACTTTTTATATTTTTCTACTCAACTGACAACAAAGTACTACCCTGAATTATTGCATTCGTATTAGTTTGTTGCACTTATTGTATTCGTATCAGTTTGTTGCACTTATTGTTTTCGTATTAGTTTGTTGCACTTATTGTTTTTTAATTTTCTGCACTATACTTTTGCTCTGGTTTATGCTTTTAGATGCTTGTTTAAGAAAGGAGATGCACTTATGACTTCTGGTGACTAGCAGTTCTCTTGAATACCTATGTTGAATACACTTCCTGTAAGTCGCTTTGGATAAAAGCGTCTGCTAAATGACTGTAATGTAATGTAATGTAACAACAGCTGATTACACACAAAGGCTAAATGTCTGATATTAGGCTTTTCATTCTAATAGGCTTTTGTCAGATATGATGATCACATTTTCGGCATGTGTCTCTGTATCTGATGGGAGCATGGGCATTGTCTGCGTTGTTTTATGCACAAATAGTGATAAGGTTTTCTTTTACATGTATTTTTTTATTTTATTTTATAAATGTAGTTTTAAGCAAAAAATGTAACATTTAAACATTTTTTATTGTGTAAAATACTATAAAAACATGAACAGATATTGAATGATACAAAACAATGCTATGTATTTGTAATAATATCTTCACATTTATATGAATATGAAATATCATAATCATAATATATGTAATTAGGTATTTAGTTATTGATTTAATTTTTTTTTTTATTTGGGGTAGGGTTAGGGAACAGTCAATTGTTGACAAACACATTTATAACGACTTAAAAATGACAATTTCTGCATAAAACAACAATTGTGATTGTAAAGAGTGATTATCCTACAGGCCTTTCAATAATTCACTTACAAATGTGCTCAATGAATCTTGAATGAAGGGAGTGTGGGAGGAAATTACCAAAAGTACTAAAGCACCTCTCATGTCACACTTAGTATCAGTGAACAGTTCCTTCTTAAGCCAGGCCTTTGTTGAAATTTCTGATTGCACTTCCTTCAAGGGAGTTCAACCACAAATAAAAACCTTAATATCATTTTCTCCCTCCACTGCTTGTGTGTGTGTGTGTGTGTGTGTGTGTGTGTGTGTGTGTGTGTGTGTGTGTGTGTGTGTGTGTGTGTGTGTGTGTGTGTGTGTGTGTGTGTGTGTGTGTGTGACGTCTACATTCAGATCCCTGACAGGGCACTGCAGGGATCCAGCTCCGGTTTGGCCGTGCAGCTTTCCCCCTTCAGATTATCAGGCATCCATTGGTTGCACATGGCATTGTTATGCAACAACACATTTGAATTTCAAAGCCTTTTTTTTGGGAGATTACTCTGTCGGACCACTGCAGCCCCTGCACGCACCCGCCCCGGGATACAAATGATATGTCATTTTTAGCTGTGGCCTTTATTTATTTATAATTAAGCAGACATCCGGCTCAGATACAGCAGATACTGTGAGCATGGATGTGTGTTTCATCTTCTTTGTGGGTTTGAAGAATATGATACAAAAATATCACAGAGGAAATGGTTTACTGTCTTTATGAAAATTTTAGCTCGACTTTATTGTCTTCAGCTGTTCTTGTCGCATTAAGTGCAGGGAAATAACACTCAGCACTTTAGAGAAATTATCTGAGATATAAGCCAATAAATAAGCATTCTGGAGAAGAAAGAACTTGAACTTTGTCATTCATTATCTCCAAACAACAGAGGATTCAGGCTCTAAAAGTCTCATCTAAGTGCTGGTGCACTTTCTTAATGTGTTTTAATGTTTGTGAAAAAGCAGAATATTTCACTCCTGTGTGCACAACAGCAGCAGAGTAGATGCATTCTGGTAGTTTTGCTTTTCCTCTGATGCACGTTTACGTGATGTAAACAGCAGGCTTGTTTCAGTGATGGTGGATAAGTGAAGTCTCAAGTTAACACATAATATACATCTGCTTTTATCCCTCTATGTCATGTGTGTGTTACAACAAAAGAGACAAAAACCCACACATTAACTTCTAATTTGATCGGTAGCGACCTCATAAGGAGCAAGAGGAGGATACAGTAGGAAAGCAGCTCTTGTTGTATCTAAGCAACCACAGACAGTAGAGATGGTCCTTGATCACTGCTGATGAGGGTTCATTTTGTGTGTGTGTGTGTGTGTGTGTGTGTGAGAGAGAGAGAGAGAGAGAGAGAGAGAGATGAGCACAAAAACATTAGCTGTGTCTGTAACTTGCACACACACCTCCCATCGTGGTGTTTGTTTATCTGTGTGTGTGTGTGTGTGTGTGTGTGTGTGTGTGTGTGTGTGTGTGTGTGTGTGTGTGTGTGTGTGTGTGTGTGTGTGTGTGTGTGTGTGTGTTCGCATCATTACTGTGTTTACAGGCGTGTTGGAGTTGCTTTGGCATTGTTTGGCGCCAGCGTTGCCATGGAAGTGACTGATGCCTTTTACGTTTCCACAGCCAGCGGAGGGGAGGATTTAGATGAGAACGTGGGATGCTGAGATTTTCCTTCTGCTCCTCTTACTTCATTTTTGCGTGTGTGTGTGTGTAGGCTTGTGGGCGAGCGAGAGACAGAGAGAGAGAGAGAGATTACTGTAGCTGAGATGTTGTAATGGATAAGGAGTGAACAATGAGGTTGAAGCAACACATTCATGAACAAGGTAAAAGCGTCTGACTCTGGCTTCTTCTGTCAGATAGACGGCTCAGTGAGAGAGAGACCTACACTGCCCTCTACTGCATGACTAGAGGTGGCATGAAATGTTACAAAATAACCACTCCATTGTCATTGATATTTTTTTAACTTCATGATATAAATTTAAAGTGCAATTCTTTTGAATTAAGAGATTTTTTTGTATTTAGTTTTTTTTATCAAATATATATATTTTTTGCTAAATACATTGTTTTCATCTCTTCTCTCTCCTTCTCTCTTCTGGCTCCTATCTCTTCACTCAGTGATGACGCTTTAGAGCTTATTTGTCTCCCTTCAGGAGAAGCCATTTCTTCTTTTGGCACTTTCATTTCATAGAAAACTGGGAACACTCGTATATAAAAAACATGGAAAAGTAGATTTGGGGCATTGTTCCCTTAAAATGGATTTTGATGATTAATTAATAATCAAAATAGTTGCTTTTAAGTATTTTCTAGTGTTTGACGAATCGATTAATCCACTACTGTCTCTGTTTCTATTCCATCATTTTATTCTGCACGGTAGTTCTTTTCATAATACATAACGTTTCATATCTTAAAAGCATTTTATCTTACAAACCCTACCATCACATCCAGCGGTGAACACCAGCTAAATGTCAAAATCAGATCTCACAAACACAGAACTAATTGAACTGCATATTACACTTCCTTTCCAATGTTTGCTTTGTATTCAGCCGTGGAATATTTATGGTTTGTAGGGGAAACACATTACCACTGTTTTAATGAAGAATCTCAGCAAACGAGTCCTCGTGTGAAAATTCACACTGACTCCCTGAAACATTCAGATTACAGCCTTTTTCTTTCTCCTTGTTCACTCTGTGTCTGATTACATTTAAATATGCAGAGAGGGGGGATTGGAGCTGATAAACACACTTTTAGAGGATTTAGTGTGATCTTGTTTCTGATCCCTGTTTGCAATAGTTTTGTAATATTTTCACTGTCAAACTTCAGATTGGTTTTCTCTTTTCTCTGACATTTATTTGTGCGTTCATGTGATGTTGCTAAGCGGGGCAGTGCTGGAGTCGGCCCATTGGCCACTTACAGTAGATGCTGTCGCCATGGTGAAAATGGCATGCTCATGCCACCCCGTCCCCCCCTCCTCCTGTTGCTATGTAACAGCACTCCTTTTTTTTCTTCCATTTGTCAGTTATCACACAGGGAAACATCACTCCTCCCTCACATTATCTGCTCACTTATTGCCTGACCACAATAGAGAGAGAGAGAAAGAGTGCACTCCAAGGAAGAAGAGTGTAGTTTAATTATCACCTGTCTTATTTTCCTTCTTTTACAACAGCATGTGTGAGACAGACCTTTAGCACAAGTATATTATTTTGCAGTTGTTTGTTAGTGCCCTAACACCCACCAGCATTATGAGCCAGTTGGTGCAGTTTCACAAGTGAATTTTGTCAGTATGTTTGGCTTCACAGCACCTGCTGTCAGCATATGTGGTGTCTATTTTGAAGAGCCATTAGCTGAGAAACTGAGGACAGAAACACTGAGATCTATCTATGTTATGGGACTTTCTGGCCAGTTGGTTGTTTTGCCTGGACCCGACTCCAGCGCCTGCTCACTTCCCTCAGGTCACGTAAGCTTCTCTTGCTCCCCAGAGCTGCCACTCTCTAAACCATCCATCAGACGCCCTCAGACTCTCTTACCAGTCCTGGTTACCTTTCACCTGTAAACACCTGTTCCCACTTTACTAATCAGCTCCCCCTGGCCCCGCCCACCTCCTCTCCTGAGTCTCATTCCCTCATCATTCTCTTTGTCAAATCATCTCAGGTGACAGGTCAAAATAAAAAAACAATTTGTCTGCCTGTAATCCTGCTGCCTCCTCAACCCTCTACATTTGGGTCCAATTCCTGTTCCCCTATTCCCCACACCTTGACTGACTATCAGATGTGTGGACTCAAGTCACATGACTTGGGTTCGAGAGACAAATTTGAAGACTTACAACTTCATTTGGACTAGAACTGTTTGACTTGCAAGTACTTGATACCTTCCCCTGCGCCCAAAGTTTAAATTGTTCATTTTGAGCAGGTCGACAATCAATTCACCACACCCACCATGTTTGAACCAATCCTACAACTTCCAATCAAGTTGCAGAAGAGAACCGTGACAAACAAACTTTATACCAAAGATAATACTGTTATGGGTACAAAAAGTATGCAGGGGTGTTGAAAAATCACAGATGGAGATCCAAACAGAATTACATTTGGTGAAGAACACATTATTTCACAACTACAAGTTGACTTTGGACTTTACTCATGACTAGAGTGCAAAGACTCAAAAATTGCTTGTGACTTGCAGAACAATGACTTGGTCCAACCTCTGATTACTATCAATCTATCTCTCTATACCTAGATCTATCTGGTACATTACTAAAACTATACTGCCTGGTCTGGAGGGTAGGCAGCAGGGGGATGGACCCAAACATCAAAAAAAATAAAATAAAGCAGCAGAAACAAAAGCTGGAGTCCAACGTAACAGGCAGGAAACAGCAGACATGAGCCAAACTGTGACATAAAGGCAACTTGGTTCAGAACTCCCAGCACAACAGAGGACTAAAGAAGAAAGAGTGATGTAACTTGTCTGGTTTAAATAGGGACAAACTAATGAGGAAGTGGGAACAGGTGAGCAGGAGAACAGGGCTGATGAGAGACAGGTGAAACTAATGAGACAGACAATCACATTACATTACAGTCATTTAGCAGACGCTTTTATCCAAAGCGACTTACAGGAAGTGTATTCAACATAGGTATTCAAGAATCACAAAGGCAGGAGGTAAAAAAGAGACACATGAAGAGTTACCTTCAAAATAAAAGCAGGAAACACTAAACCTGAATGAAAGACATTAAAAAGGAAAAAAGCAAACAGACTGCAAACTGCAGAAAGATGCATGACAGTTTGGTCTTAACACAAAGAGTCAGAGAGCATGAGCCAAACTGTGAAATAGACTTTTTCAATGCCTTACTTAGAAACATAAGAAACATGAAAAAAAAATGTCCTATAATAAAGAAGCCAAACAAGCAGTTTAACTCTGAACTTTGCCTAAATAGATTAAGTTAAATAAAATAAATTGATATGTTTGAAGAATATGTAAATGAGACTACAAATCAGGCCAGTCAAATCCTCCATGCTGCACAGACACATTATGATCTGTGCTTTGATTATATTTCTCAGACATCCTTCATTTAAATTTTTTGCCAGTATAGTTTGGAAATCAAATTGAAAAGCATTGTGTGATGTAATCCACACATGTATAGAACAGAGAGGTAATTCTGCTAGGACTGAAGCTCATATCTTTTCTGTTTGCTGTCAGGTCTGGGAGTGACTCACTGTCCCATCTCTGTGCGTTTTAACTCCTGACTCAGTGCTGAGTCATGGAGTCTCAGATTTTGGACTGGGGGCTCAAACACACACAAACACACACACACACACACACACACACACACAACACACACACACACACACACACACACACACACACACACACACACACACACACACACACACGTTTACACTTTCTCTCCCTGTCTCCCTTTCCATCATCTAGTGGGTGAAGCCAGGAACCTGATTCCTATGGATCCAAATGGTCTATCGGACCCTTATGTTAAACTCAAACTCATCCCCGACCCAAAGAACGAGACCAAACAGAAGACCAGAACCATCCGTTCCTCTCTCAACCCCTGCTGGAACGAGTCCTTCAGCTTGTGAGTTAACGGTCACATTACAATATAAAGTTACAAAAAAAAAGTTTTAAGGATTCATTTTATTATGGTACTTTTTCTCCTATGTGTGTGTGTATGTGTTACTCAGTAAGCTCAAAGCATCAGATAAGGACCGCCGTCTGTCCATTGAGGTGTGGGATTGGGACCGAACCACCCGCAACGACTTCATGGGCTCCATGTCGTTTGGAGTGTCCGAGCTCCTCAAAGCTCCAAACTGTGGATGGTAGGTTGTCTTTTTAGTCCCTTTCACTTACGAGGGTTGAACGTTTCAAATTCTCCAACAGGTCAGCTGCTGTCAGGAGGTTGTCACATCCAGCCAGCGAAGAAATTAGAATGACATTTCATGCTGCTTTTAACGGTGCAGTGCATCATGCTTTGCATGTTAAGTAGTCAAGCACAGTTAACTGCATGCAAATTATTGCACCAGTGTCACTACCAGTATTGCTGAAACTGATGAGTGATTAAACAAATTTTCTTTTAATATTCTGGTAGTATATACACAGTGAGTTGCTCTAATATTTGGTGTTTCTAACCTTTATTTGATCAGGTATTGAGATTGAGATCGCTTTCTTAAGGACATGTCAAAAATGATAAAAAATGATAGTAAGCTTAGGAACAATAATAGATGTTCGACTGGTAAATGAGGCAAGCTTTAACTAAAAAATTAATCAAAGCAGAATATGAGAAAAGTAATCATGTCCTCATATAGAATATCATGTCTTAAAATAAGTGATTTTGTTATTGTTTGTGCACTTTCATACAAATGTCCAGAAAGGTGAGTGATCGTTGCACCTGTTCAAACCACTGTGGTGTTTAGGCAACAAAACAACATTGTTAGGTTTAGGAAGACATTCTGGTTTGGGTTAAAGTAACTACGGAAGTGTCGTTACTTAAGTACGGAAGTTACATGACAAATAAGGTTAACCTTGATTTCTGGTTTAACAAGGGATACAAAGGGATGCAAGTCCTATGTTGTTTGATCCTTCCGTCCTCTCCGACCTCCTCCATGCAGACTTTATGATGACCTGTCATGGCTCACGAGTACATATGAGTTGATTATATGATGAATGAATAGTAAACACAAGTACTGTGGATTCTTTGCATCATAAAATCTAGACCACAAGCTGTCGTTCCAAGCTCAGACCAGGCTGTGTGAGCAATTCTTATCATATTACAAATACAGCTCAGTAAAGGTGTCTCTTTACATTTATATAAAGGACTATAAACTTGCAAAATAAATACTTTTTAACAAACTTTTTTACAGTCAGAAACAGAAATGACACAACAGTAAGTAAACGTGGTTCCAGCAGTCTGCCATGTTGTTAACTTGATACTACACCGACCACCAACCGACCAACCGACGTCACTGTTTCAGCAGCACACTGTGCGCAGACATAAATAGGTGTGACAAACAGCACCTGCTGGCGTCATTTCCTCGTCCCTCCGTCTTTGTCTGCCTGCTTTGTCTCATAATGATAAACACACGCTCACACTCCACGGCCATGTTAGCATACCTGCCGCCACCGAGCCCAAACCGAGCCTGGAGGACTGCTGCTTTGTGCACAGTTACAGAGCTTCAGGAAATACCTGTGCATAAAAAATGTAGCTGTAAAACTCTGTGTGTGTCTGTCTGCTGTTTATAGCAGGTCATTAGACAAGTGGCCAGAGGATGTGTACATTAGAGATGAGGTGTAGTTGGCTCTGCTGACGGAGAACAGACCTGAGACTGGAGGGGAATCAGATGATTGAAGTGGTGCAGAGATGTTAAGTTTTCTCGCTGTGTGGGTGGGACCGAGGGAGAGGTGCATGGATGATATATTCAATGGAAAGTAGATCAAATATGGATTCATTTTTCTCCATCTTTTTTTTGTTGTTGTCTCTATCAGGTACAAGTTGCTGAACCAGGAGGAGGGGGAGTACTACAACGTTCCCATCCCCGAGATCGACGACGTCAACCTGGAGCTCAGACAGAAGTTTGAGGTGAGCTCAACTGAAATTGTAACGTTCAATAAAACCTCAAAGCCTTTTTTTTTTTGTCACACTCACTTCCTTTTTTGTCACCATGGTAACCTGGTGCTGTTTCTCACTTGTGCATGTCAGAGGGAGATTTCTTTCACCTGGCATTAATAAAAGAGAATGATCTTTATTTTAAGGGATTGTCCCCATATGCGTTTACAGTACAAGCTTACATTTGATAGAGGAAGTGAGTTCTTGAGAGCCTTATGTAAGAAGGGCAGGTGCAGCTGCAGATAGTAAATCATAATAGAGTGGAAACATTACCTTCTTTGCTTACAGTGGGACATGACTTAGTTTGGGAAGAAACACAGAAGGAAAATTCATGTAGACGGTCTAAAAGAAGCTGATGTTGTTGAAATATCATGATGTAGAAAAACACTTTTTGTTGTCTTATTCAGCTCACATTTCCATTAAACTACACAAACACCTGGAAAGTTTTTTTCCAGCTTTCTAATGTTCCTTTTTTTATTATTAATTGTAGCTGTTTTGTCTCTTTTCCCCACAACACCAGTTATTTGGCATCTTTTATTATTACTGTACAATTTCATTACTGTTAAATTGTTTTTAGTTGTAACTGCATCATAAGTGTGTACTCTACTTACGAGAATGTGAAACATTAATGTAACTCTGACTATAATAAAGTAATTACAATGTATGATATATGATAACATTTTCTTCAAAGGAGGTTTTTAGACTTTGATGTCTTTTTCACATCGAAATGAATTTCTGCCTGAAAAACGACATTCATAACTCTAAAAACACTATCTTATGCTTTGAAAATGGTTGGACGTATTGTATCGATGATTGTAATTAAGTCAAGCAAAGTCATGCAAATCAAAACTTGCATGGTCTTTTAATGTAACCAAATGTAAGGAACTCTTTAGTGCAGCTAACTCTTGCTCTCTAGTGGCCGGTCCGTTTACTGCAGTGAGGTTTCTGTTACCAGCAACACAGTAAAACAACTGTGCTTTAAATAAAACTCAGAACTTCTTTACATCCATATGACTAACATGCAGGTAGAAGCTGGCTCATATATTAAACATTGCAATTCAAACAAGTGCAAAGATGCATGGGATTCGTCTGAATGAGGGCAGTTTTATGAAAGTCCAGCTCCGTGTCTGCGTACAGGTGTTTTAATACCGAGTGTACATTTCATCTCCTTACACCAGCGCTCAAGACCTATGAGTCTCTTTGTTTTTCATTTTTCTGTTTCTTTCCATAATGTGCAACGCTGACCTTGTCATTCCTCCGAGGCTATAGCGTCATCAAACAACTGTGCGGTTGCCGTGGAAACTGGGGCGAGATGCAGACAGATGTGACAGAAAAGGATGCACTCTGTTTTTTCTAGTTTTGGCTTTCATCATTTTATCGCTAATGGATAAATGATTTTTAACAGATCAAAAAATAACAACTCAACAAATACTGTGTCACTTTCTTTTCCCCGGCACATTCACGCACCAGCTAAGCTTTGACTGCACTAATAAGTGAGTCTCTTCTTTCTTCTAGGCCTGCCAGTTAAATATCCACTATCTCAAGGTAGCTCTTCTGCCTGCTCCGTCTCTATTTCTGCATCACACTCACTTTACTTACCGTGTTAGGATTGTTTGTGGATCTCTGCTGGGCTTCTGCAAATTAATCTGATTTACTAACAAAAGCTATCAATGGCATAAAGTTTAAGCAGATTGCTGTAATACACACATTTCTCTAACTCCTCACGTATACACTAACTTTCTCCTCCTTTCCATCTCATGCCTAATAACACATCTAAACATACAATTAATAACACATCTAAATATACAATTAAAGGGGGCTGCTTATCATTTGAATACAAAGGACCAATTCAGTCAAATATTCAGAGGATTTTGAAGCACCTGCAGTATCTTCTGCAAAAGGTCATCATCAGCAAAGTCTGACATTTGCAGCAGTTGCTTTTGGCTTCACAGCACGAACAGGAAAGCAGCTGGTGTTCCTCCAGCTCAAAAATAAAGAACAGCTAAGGTTTCACTATTAAAATGAATAAAGAATTTAAATGAAAGTGCTGCATACAACAGCTTTTACATACAAGCTCCCTAACCCTACACACAAACACCACTCAGCATTGTTGTTAGTAAATGTGTGCACCACTCAGCCTGTTGGTGCCACCATCTTTACCACTATCAGTGTGTTGTCATTGGCCAAGAGAGCTTCACACCCGCTCCTCATTGGCTGAGAGTCTGGTCCACAGTCCTCCCCTCTACTAGTCCGTCCTTTGGTCTGGACTATAGAAGGCAGGAAGCATGGTTGGACACTTATGCACTGTTGTCGTGTGAATGAATCCACACACGGGCAGGTTCTTGCTGTTCTTGGTGTGCATGCCAAATCCCCCCACACGGTGGCAGTGTTATATTTAATATTATAAGACTGTTGTGTAGCTGCACTCTGTGTTTGATACAACTTGGTGTGGCCACTCTTGCATAACTATGCAAACTTTTTGTTGTGTTGACAAAGGGTGATGTGTTGTTTTTTCATGAATTGTTTATGGTGTGAAATGTTAGACATGTGCAGTTTATGTAAATGTTTTGTGTTTTGTGGTGACGACAACAACTATTGCGAGTTACAGTAATGAAATTAAGCACAGGATCAACCCATTATTCAAATTTGTCCTCCTGACAAAACTTAACTACATGATAGAAGCAACAACAGCCTTGTTATGACATGTGATGTCTAGATATGTAAAACCTTTCCTGTGTTGTGTTGACATGCACAAAAATATCTCCACTCCTAAATTAGACGTAAATGGATGTCAACACACCCCCTCGCTTTTAAACTCGGTTGAACTCTTCCAGCAGCGCTCAAGAAGTGTTCATGTCAGTAGTTATACCCATAAATGCAGACATGCTTTATTAGCAGTAAAACCAAAAAGCAGTTTTCCTTTGAATGGTTTTTGAGGGCTGAAGAATATTTTGCTCAAAAAAGTAATAATTAGAGAAAAGACAGAAAAAGAAAAATCATATTTTGAAGTAAGATTGTGTTGGGTTAGAAACCACCAGTTTACATCATAAACCATAGCCATGATGAATAAAAGCCACAAAAAACAACCCATTAATGACAATTGAAAATATTCAATTAAGTCATTTTTTTCCTCCCATCACTGTAACTTTTTGTTGACAATATGTAAATCTATTTATCCGTCATAAAATTGTGCCTTTAGAAAGAAAGCTGTAAACCTGTAAGGCTTCATAGTCCTGCCTGTTTTCTGTGCAGATGCCTCCTCTGTGACTCAGTCACACCTGCACTGCCAGGTGAAATTAATTAACTGCAATGAATAACTGCACCTGGAGGCAGGATGGGTCAAATGAAAAAAAACCTCTCCCCCACAGTCTTTATTCTGGTACTACAACTGACACACGTTGTTAATGTTTACATTCTCCTGTTCTTAATTAACCTAACCTGGTTAACACGTAGAGCCACATCACCTGAGTGAAATATGTGATAATTGTTAATTTGGAGTTTATTACCACATTGAGTTAAGAATAGAGAAATGGTTGGCGTGGCAACCGCCTCTCCGGGCCCCATCGGTTGGCTGTTTTCTCTAACTGACAGAAACAGACAACGGGTGCAGCCATGATGGGAGCTGGCAGGTTCCTAATTGCCCTTTTTGTTCAAAGATGCTTGGCAGGCCGGTCATTATAACAGCAGGGAACCTTTGCAAACCCGGCACCCACTGCTTACCGCCCATCCTGCTGAATATCTGTGAGGATGTCTGGCATGTCAGTGGAAAAAAAAAAAGATCACCAGGTTCGCTCAACATAGAAATATAAAAAGAGCAGAGACGCTTGATTTGATTCTGACTTGGATATGATGTCATATGCAGCTAATCAGTTTCTCGATGGTGGGGAGAGATGTTGTCAATCATGGCACCTTGTAGCAAATTAGAACACAACTGCTTAACAAAGATTTATCATCATATATTCAAATTAAAAGTAATGGCTAGCTTGCAAAATACATACACATTTCAATTTCTAATTAATGATGCAATAAATATTTTTTAGTTACACTTAATCATTCATTTATGTAATTGTTGGGTTCTTGCATTTTCAACCCATTAGAGATATTTTTATTACATTTAAAAATGCTTTTATGTTTATTACGTTATCATTTGTAAGAGTTTTCAGTTTTGTATGATCTGGAATTAAGCAGCAGAACGACAGACAATCCGTCAAGCTGAGAAAAATAAAGCAACCGGTGATTAAGTCCTGCTTCATGTGGCAGGCTGTGATCTGCTCTCTGTGAAAGCCAGATGTGAATATTTGACTCCAGACCAGCTGTTAGACACCAGCATGATAACTGACTAAGCGCTCCATGTCCACTACTAATTATTTTTATTAATATTTGCTTTATTTGTTTATGCTAAACAAACTATGTAGATAAAATCACATATAGATATTGAATATACTGTTTACTTTAATCTTACTTTATCTTTGCACACCACAGAAAGCCAAGCTGGGCCACGGTAAGAAAGTGATCACGCCGTCAGACCACCGGCGGTTCAGCCTGCCATCAAGTAACATGGACCGGATTCGACTGAACGACTTTAACTTCCTGGCCCTGCTGGGGAAGGGCAGCTTTGGCAAGGTGAGAGCCGATTACAGTGCTTTAAATATGACAGAAGAATGCCTGATAGTCTGCATTTGTTTGCCGTTTCAAAAATCCACAACCTCTGAGTTTCTTTGTGACCTTTGACCTCTGGCGTCTTCATCAACTGCAGGTGATGCTGGCAGAGATGAAGTCGACAGAGGAGCTGTACGCCATCAAGATCCTGAAGAAAGACGTTGTGATCCAGGATGACGACGTTGAATGTACGATGGTGGAGAAGAGGGTCTTGGCCCAGAGAGACAAACCGCCCTTCCTCACGCAGCTCCACTCCTGCTTCCAGACTGTGGTGTGTGAAAACTTTAGCCAAAGTCATGATTACCTTTAATACATACTTCCTGCAGTGCTGAGGAACTGCACAAACGCACAATAAAATATAACTTATTTAAAGGGTGCAGTTGTGCTCCCTCATTAGTCTTTCCACAGCCGTCTCGCTTTGCCATTTTAAACCAGATTGTGTATGTCTACAATTTACATTTATTCGCACACTCTCTGCCACTTCATAGAAAATTGATACTTAGCTGAGACAACCCTTGAATACGAAGTCTACAGTATGACGTCAACTCTGTGCGTAGACAGGGTGACTCAAGGAGTCTTTAATAAAAAAATACATTTACATATCAAAGCTTCCTGACTTTTAATACAGGTGTATGAGGAGACTGTAGCCTCTGTCCTGAAAGAATACGTCATGTCATGTTTATCTAGAGGCGGTGTTAAGATACATTATATATAAACATCCTTTTTTTCTTAAGATAATTCTGTGTAATGCATTGCTGGTTTTAGTATGCACATACTGTACTTATCTTTGTGTAGCATCCATTAGGAGCTGCTCTTTGGGCAATAACATCTGTTCTTTTTTTTTTTTTAAATTAAATCTAGGATCGGCTGTACTTTGTTATGGAGTACATCAACGGGGGAGACCTTATGTATCATATCCAACGTATGGGCAAATTCAAGGAGCCACAGGCAGTGTAAGGACACTCTATAGTTTATCCACAGGCACCTGTTTAATAATTCATTAATAATTAAGATATTTACCTGGCAAATAAAGTGGTTTACACCCACCTTGAGTAAGTGCCATAGCTAGTGAAACAGCAATACTGTAATAAACTGACATCTAAGTGCTAAACTTCTGGTACTTTGTGTGCAAAGGTCGCACCAATATTTATTATTATTTAGACCTAAGGGGAATGGATTATTGTGTATTTCTTTCTTGTATTCAGAATCAATTTCCTTACAAAAATGTTTTGTGAAGATGTGTAATAATTTTCTCATTTTCAATTTCGAAGGTTTTATGCTGCAGAGATTGCTGTTGGTTTGTTTTTCTTGCACCGAAAGGGAATCATCTACAGGTGGGTGAGTCAGAGAGAAACCAGACTTATGTAATGAAGCACCACATTCACCTCAAATTCATTCATTTCTACATGGAAAACAAAAACCTTGCAGGGTTTTTATATTTCACATCAGAGGAAAAGATTAAGGGAAAAAAATATAAAGGCTGTGTTTGAGTCAAAAGGAGCAGAGTTGAGAGTCAAAGACAGAGAGCAAAAAAACTATTTTGCAAAGGTAGACAAGCTGAAGCTGGAGATATGGGGAATTGAAGTAGGACATGATTAATAAGTTTAGACATCTACTTGAACAGAGAGGCTGATGGGTAAAGCAGACAAAGGACAAGATGATTACGAGATAACAGACAAGACAGAAAGAAGATAAATTAAGAAAAAGATCTGAGGAAGGAGGTGAGAATTAAACCCGTACTTCAATCTGATGCAAAAAAGCAAAACTAGAAAGGAAAGACAGAAATGCTTGACAGAGAGTAAGTTCACCCTGTTCCTCTTCAGTACTTCATCTAAGGACTCACATCCATTCTGCATGTGTTTGGCATCCTGACACTACTTTTTGAAGGATATAGCTGCCAGAATTGGTGAATGAGGAGGGGAAGAGAATGAAGAATGAAGAATTAAGACATGAAACACAAGCACAGACGGACAAAAAAAAGAATAGCACAGAGGAAAAATATGATCTCAGGCCAAGAAATTATTGTTTGTTACCCGGAGTATGGTGTGTGTGCTGCAGAATGATAAATTCAATTTAATTCAATTCAGTTTATTTTGTATAGCCCAGAATCACAAATTTGCCTCAGAGGGCTTTACAATCTGTGCACATGCGACATCCTCTATCCTTCCCTCACATCGGCACAGGAAAAACTCCCCTAAAAAACCCCTTTAACAGGGAGAAAAAAGGAAGAAACCTGTGGGAGAACGACAGAGGAGGGATCCTTCTCCCAGGATGGACAGAATGCAATAGATGTCATGTGTACAGAATGAACAGCATAACAGAGATACAACACATTCAATGTATATGACATAAATGATTCATATAATAAGACTACTTATAATAACAGCAGCAATTATTACAGTAGAATTATAGTTATGAAAATAGGGATAGTAATGTCATTAATAATAATAATCGAAGTAGCAGTGGGTGTCAGTCGGCTCACAGCAGGAGGCACGACTATGGTCCAGGTACCACAACGATTCATGGAAACCTGCAGAACGAGAAAGCAAAAGGGCTTCAGGGTGGAAGTAAAGCTAATATGCTTAATGGTACAGGTAATAGTAATAGTAATGTGACTAGTAATAATAATGGTGGTAGCAGTCGGTGTCAGCAGGGCCGTAGCAGGATGCACGACCACGGTCCAGGTACAGCCACGATTTATAGAAGCCTGCGAAGCGAGAAAGCACAAAGACTCCAGGGTAGAAGCAAGTCAATAAGCGTAATAGTACGGGCAATAATAATAGTAATGTGACTAATAATGATAGTGGTAGTAGTAGTGGGTGTCAGCAGGGCCTCAGTAGGTGGCACGATGACAGTCCAAATATAACCCCGATTCCTGGGAACCTGCGAGGCGAGAAAGCACAAGAACTCCGGGGAAGAAGCAAAATCAGTAATGTGCATAAATAGGAGATTAATACATAAAGATGGAGGGAGAGAAGAGGAGAGAGGAGCTCAGCGTATCCTAGGTAGTAATTACTGCTCAGAGAGGTGGCAGCGGTGCAGAGCAGCACTTTAATGCGCTCCTACACACAACAAGAATCAAAGCGGTCACAAATCCAGATGCATGTAAACAAATGCTCACTACCTGTTTCTCTGCTGCAGGGATCTGAAGCTGGACAACGTGATGCTGGACTCTGAGGGCCACATCAAAATTGCTGACTTTGGCATGTGTAAGGAGAACATGTATGAGGGCATGTCCACGCGAACTTTCTGCGGGACCCCGGACTACATCGCCCCAGAGGTGAGGATGACAAGATAGCACTGTTTTTTAATTTGAGACTTTCTTGTTTACTCCATTATGGATTTGAATTCTAGGTCGTTGACCATTCGCTAAGCTTCTCCCTTGAACAGATATTATCTAATCGTAGTGTTGTTATTATGCAAGTTAGGTGTGTCAATCATTTTCTCCTGGTGTTGGAGCAAACAAGCAGTATAGAGAATCAAAATTGAAGATTGAGGAGCAGGAAGTGTCTGACAAAGTGAAGGCACTAAAATCCTGAGTTCGGATGACTTGACTGAGGAGGCCAAGAGAGGAAGACAATGACCAGAGCAGCTCATGGTACTGATTAGAGGAGAGCCGATACTAACAGTGCAATGGAGGCTCCATTTAGTTTGGAAGTAATGAAGAAGGCAATAGTAAGATCGGGACCAATATCTCCAAGAAAGGATGAAAGCTTTTATGTAAAGATAAAATATCTAGGTGTTTTTTATCATCTATGAATCTGCTAGGTTTTTACAATAAAGAATGGGAAGTGGGAAAATTGCCATCTGGTTGTAAAGAGGCAGTGATTATTCCTATTAGAAAATCAGGGACGACCTATCAAGTCTTATGAACAATAGGCCAACAGCACTGACGTCACATATACGGAAGATAATGGAAAGAATGATTGTAGAAAGATTAGTATTTACATAGAAAGCAGAGGAATCATCTATTCAGAGTGGATTCAGGAGGGATGAACGAACCTGTTTTATGTCTGGAAACAGAAAGCTCAAGTTAACAAAGAATATGTGATGGCATTTTTTTCTTATGTAGCAAAGGCAAAAAGTAAGGTTTAGAAGGAAAATAATGATTACATTTAACATGTGAGGAGGAGCAGGTAGAACATTTAATTGGATTAAACCAACCAATTAACCAACTTTACAGGTTACAAAATCAAAGCAGTATTTCCTGATTATGATGAATATGATGGGACATAAACACTTCCATATCATGGCAGGGTAAATTGTAACATTGTGAACTCGATAATTTGCATTTCTGCCTCTGTTAAAGGCGAGTGCAGCTCTGATTTAGCTCTTTGCCTTTGCGTCTGCATGATTATTATAGTGTGACTGTGTCCATGTGTAGACTGTGTGTGGGAGGAAGCTGTAGGTCGGCAAATTGGATGTTAGGAGAAAGCGCCTTTGTTATGGCAGCTCAGAATAGTCGACTGTATGTTTGACTGGTTAGAGTTTAGGTGATAGAAATGCTACTTTACAATTTACTCTCTCTCTTGATATCTTGACTGTTGTTCTCTGGGATTCTATGTGACACTCAGCAGCAGAAATAAAGCCACCTTTTATCACTGAGCCTGCTCATAGCCTCACTTGTCTGATGGGGTATCGTCTGCATATATTTGATTGTTCCAGGTTATTAATCTTTTCACTTTTTGTCTTTGTCAGATTATAGCCTACCAGCCTTATGCAAAATCAGTGGACTGGTGGGCTTATGGAGTTCTTCTGTATGAGATGCTGGCAGGACAGGTAATATGTTTTAGTTTTTTTTAATCATCCCTCATTTAGGACTATACATTTAGTGGTCTATATCCATAAATTGACAAATTCAGTTAAATTCACAACATTCACTAGATCCATAACTTCAAATGAGAAGATTTAACTGCATCTCTGTATTTTACGTCAGTGTTAATTAAATATATTTGAGTTTTGGACTGCTTTATATATCACAGTTCAGCAATAAGGCAACAGGGGATGAACCCATATGCAGGTAGGAACGGGGAGCAGAAGGATGATGCACGATTATTTTAATAAAGAAGTATACAAAACAAAACTTACTGAGCAGGTGAGCCCAAAAATGAGTAAATAAAAATCCAACAGGCAAAACGACATGAAACAGGACCAAGGGATGTCAACAGGAACATAGCAGACAAACCAACCACCAGCAGACAAAAGACAGGACAATAAATACACAAGAAACTAATCAGACAACAAGACACAGGTGGGCAGACACGAGGGCATGCTGAAAGCTGATTGGTGGAAGAAACACAAGGGAACAGAGCAAGGCAAAACATACAAAGGCAAAAAGTGATGTGAACACAGGACACAAGAGGAAGAGAACTTCAAAATAAAACAGGAAATAAACTAAAACTAAAACTAAGATGGTGACATTATCAGACAAAAAAAGCAATTGTGAAACAAATTTGTTTACTAAATGGTTATACAATTAATATACATAAGCAGATTAATCAATAAAAAATATTGGTTTCAGCCCTCATGTTAGTTGGTTCCAGAAAGAAAATTGATACGTAGGTTGTAAAAAAAAAAAAGGCCAAAAGAGAGATTTTTTATATCTCTCCTTATAGCAATATTTATAACAATGTCACAATGTCAAAAAAGCTAATGCAATAACAAAGGGATGTTTAAACTGACTTTAAGGGTTCTCTGCTTAATTCAAAAGTAAGGTGAAGGAATAAACACATTTTCATCAATCGATCACTACATAAAAGGAAATCACCATTTTATTAAAACTGAATTTTTATCATGACTCTGCCTGAGAACTAGATAAAGTTTTGACTTCATCTGTGTAGTCAAAGTGACCAACAATAAGTACAGCACCATGAACAGCACAGGACCATTGACTAAAACATCAATGAGTTAAAAGACAGTGATGTGACACCTTCACATGCTGACCTTGTCACCTCCGTATCTTCACAGAATGAACCTCAAGCTGTGACACAGTGTTTGTGTTTTTCCTCCTCAGCCTCCGTTTGATGGAGAGGATGAAGATGAGCTCTTCCAGTCCATCATGGAGCACAACGTGTCCTACCCCAAGTCCATGTCTAAAGAAGCCGTGTCCATCTGCAAAGGAGTAAGTGCTGTTTGAAGGGCCAGGCAGTTTTAATAAAGTAAAGAAATCAAATCAGAGATTTTTTTTACATTCCAGGCAGCAACTGCTCTCCTTAAATGCTGGTGAGGAATTAAGATCCGGAAGAGATTTGAAACTTACATCCAATCACAGTCATAACTTTAAGTAAGGTATTGTTGTCTAGTAATATAACTACACAGACTTTTTTTTAAAGCTTTGACATGCAAGATTTAAATGTCAACTATTAAAAATCAATGCTATGTTGTTGTTTTTATACATCAAAGTAATTAAAGCTGGAAATCATGAAGGTTGTGAAACAGAATTTTACCAGATTCTGTTTGAAAGCTCAATTTCATATGTGATACAGACGTTTGAACTTTATTTTTTATATAATTTATATCATCAGAAGTAAACACACATCCATACATTTTTGCACTTGCAATTAACAATGATCCACACAAACAAAATACCTACAGTTCCTATTTTTTTCACAGTTGTTGTAGTTGTTTTACAGATTGCTCTCTTAACACAGTCGGAAAAGTCCCAAATTTTCAGCGGCTTTCAAAAATGTTCCTTTATTAAGCAGGCACCTGTTGGCCTCGTACAGTACCTGGGCTTCACTTTATGTGACATCAACACGGTGAAGCGGCATCGTGGTTGTCATTATTATTTACCAACAAGGAAATGAGGTTTCAAAGTCAATTCGCACGGTAGAGAAGATTCAATTAAGATCCAGGCACAGTCTGATCAGGTCTTTTAATAACACACCTCACCTTCATTTATGACGATATTACACCCTGTAGCTGCACCCTGCCACCTGAAATATCATTCATCATCTCACAGCCGGTGACAAAGGAGATAATCCTCATCCTTATTATTTCCTTCACATCTCATTTGCAAAAAAAAAAAAAAAAAAGATTCATGGTCAAAATTAGAATAGGCTCCTGAATCAGGAGTCGAGCTATGAAAAGGCAGTGTAATTTCCTGCCACTGTTTTGCAGCTGGATGAGTAAAAACAGTAGAGTGTTAGTCTGGCTCTGCAAAATGTTGTTGGAGAAGAAGAGAAGATTATAAAAAAAAAAAAGTGGATTGCAAGCTTCAGAGACACTTTCTCTCTATTACCTGCTTCACTTTCTCTACCTTTTCTTCTCCCCAAGCCGCTAACTGCCTTTGTCACATCTTCTGATTCCTCCTCTCCTGTTTGTCTCCAGCTGATGACCAAGCACCCGTCAAAGCGGCTCGGCTGTAGCGTCGAGGGCGAGAGGGACATCAGGGAGCAGGCCTTCTTCAGACGCATCGACTGGGAACGCCTAGGCAACAGAGAGATCCAGCCGCCATTTAAACCCAAAGTGGTGAGTGATGCCATGAGTGTGTGTGAGACGGAGTCCGTCGTCCTCAATCATGGTATATATATATATATATATATGTATATGTGTATACATATGAGCATGTGAAGTCGACATTTTGACAAATCACTGTGGTTTTTCATTAATTTATGCATATTTTATGAGGAGGCAACAAGATTATTCGACAGCAGGATTGTTTGATCAAAAGAGCACCCGTTGTCGTTCTTGTTATTTTGTGGCATTTCTCTGTTGTTTTCAACTGGTTATGTCATTACTCTAATTAATTAAATCTGGCAACACACATCTGTGATGTCCTTTCATCCGCGGGGCTTTGATAACAAGAATGAGAGGAGAAGGCAGGTTTCAAACATGATTCACTAGATTGTTTACATCAACCTTTATCAACCTTAAAGCATTTCTATTTCAGAAATGACATATAAGTTGGGAGAAAAACAGGCGGATACTTCCAGACACAGAAAGAGATGATGGATGAGAAGCTAATAAACACTTAAACACACAATGACCATTACACATCCAGTAGTGTTTAAGTGTTGTTGTACTCGAGATTGGTTTCAAGACCACTTTTGAAGGTCTCGTCTCGGAATCGACTTCATTTTTATTCTGTCTTGTCTCGCTCTCATATAAAGAGGACTTAACCTCATGTACAGTCAAGATCACAACTGAGGGGATATCACTAAAGTGTCTCATAGAAAACACAAGGGAAATTCCCACTTACATTTACATTATTTTATCAAGACATTTTCCTATTAATACTTACAAATACACACATAAACAGTATATATGGCACTAAAAGAGGTGAGCAAAGAGGAATCTTCATTTGTTGTCTGTTAATGGGAACGTGGATCTGTCAGATCAATTTGAGGAGTGCCATGTTTTATATTTTATCTGGTGTTGTCATGCAGTATGGGACTCACACTGGTCTGGTCCTGGTCTTGACTCAACCACTCAAAGTCTTTGTCTCGTCTCCATCTGATTACACCCTGGTCCTGGTCTTGACTTGGTCTCGGTTTAGTGTTCTTGACTACAACATTGGTGTGTTTATTTCCCTCAAGCTCCTGGTTAGATTTCTTGCGATTCCTGTGATACTAAAAACAGCAAACGTCTGTGTCGTTCTTGAATGCATCACTGTTGAAGAACTAAAATACTTCCTCAGTGAGTCTTTAAGTGTGTCTGCATTAATGGATGTGTTTTGAATGTCTTTATCTTCACCCAGTGTGATGGCTTTATGCACCCACCAGAGCTGGAGGCTGGGTCCCAGCTGCAGACACCAGTCCCTCTGTCACTGACACCTGACACCTAAACCTCCTGCTGTCATCACACACCAGTCTTATTTTAAGATCGTGGACCCTCACATCCCTCATCCCCTCGCTACCCACAGCGCCCGAAGCATTACACACGCTGCCACCGAGGATTAAAAATAGCTCTCTAAGAACAGAGTTCCCCTTTACTTCCACACAAGGCCCACAATAAATGACGGGTTACACAGCGGATGTATCCGTCTCCACTCACAGAATGGGGAAGGAAAACATTGCTAAAAGTGGATCCATCCATTCAGGGGGGCTTTTGTGTGGCGTATCACAGTTCTGAGCTCATACACAGCGTCATTAATTGGCCTCAAGGGACTAGCAAACAAATGATCCATCTGAGGCTTTATGGCTTCTGTGATATTACAGAAAATGCCTGACATGCTGATACGTCTTTTAAGAAAATGTGCCGCAGAACAGCAGGCGCTGAAATCCACCGTAAACCACAGATTTGTTTTTGCTGTGCATTACTCAAGCTGAGGGATTTCTTTTGTCTCGCTTTCTTGTGAAAGTGTCGTGACTGTGCTGGAACTGTGCATGACACACAGCAATATGTATGTAAATATATATTCAGCTGGAGACACATGACAGCCTCGGGTGGAGCCGCACTCTGATGCTGATGACCTCCACTGTGGATGCTTAGGGTTAGCTCCTAATCTAATTACAACTTCTGCCCGGCTACACATCGGGCTTCGACATTTCCCTGCACCACCTTACCTCTGGGACCGTTGGCAAGCTTTCTATTAAAAGTCTTCTAATCATGAGCCCTCAATTCATCTGCTGCCTTTTTGTAGTTCTTTTACAGTCCAGTGATCAAAATAAGAACTGTTCTTTCTCCACATCTGACATTCTTTTAATCTCTTTCAGTGCGGCAAAGGAGCAGAAAACTTCGACAAGTTCTTCACGCGTACGCAGCCCGTGCTGACCCCTCCCGACCAGCTCGTCATCGCCAACATCGACCAGAGCGAGTTTGCAGGCTTCTCCTACATGAACCCTCAGTTCATCCATCCGTCCCTGCACAGTGTGGTATGAGCGAGGGAAAAAAAAAACATGGACTGCCGCTGATTACAGGATCCTTCCAAACTCCAACAAACAATCCTGCTGTCAAAAGACTCCGATCATCCTCAACAGTGTTCTGTCTACTAGTTATCAATATCCGTGCACAGAAGTGACTGAGGAGAGGGGAGAAGTGTTAAAGAAAAAGTTCATGGCACTGATATTTTCTGCATAATTTCCCCCAAACATCTCATATTCTTTATTCTGTATCTGTGTTTATCCAAACCTGCAGCCTTGTTTTTCTTCTTGTGTATGAATGTGTTAGTTTTTTTGTTATTAGGTATTAAAGATGCAAGATCTTTTTCCTTTCTCATTTTCCAAATCTTACTACGCAACAAGCTGCAATGCACGACAAGAACGGAACATGTTTTTCTGCTCTGTCCCGGCTTTATCTAATTCTGAACCGCTACACGTGTATTTTATATTTATAAACAAACAAAAAAAGAGGTAGTATACTGTTACATGAGTGCCAAAGTAGAAGAAGAAAAAAAACAATTTCTATTGCAGTTCTTAAAGTCCTTGTAATGTTTTCTTTCCTCCTCTGGCCTTCCCAACATACTAAAAACCCTCGACAGGGGCCGTTTCTATGTGTTTTGTAGGACGTGGAGCTACAGTTTATCTAACTCACCACAGAGAAACAGAAACACATTATGCTCACAGTTACAAGCTGTCATGGCCTTTTCAACTCAGCCGAGTTCAGTTTATAGGGTCAGAAAACTGTGGATCAAAGAGACAGTGTTTTAAAGTATTAACATGCTTTTTCCGTATGCACAAAGCAGATCTCTGTTGCATGCTTATTTTTCTGACTCTGTATGAGCAGTAGACTCTAGGATGCAGTACACGTCTGGTATCATTGTAAAGTTTAGTATTACGATATATAAACTATGTTAATATATAATTGTTGTATGTTTTGAATAGTCTTATTCTAAAGAAAGAGTTTCTAATTGTTGAAGGAAAAAAAAGGTTTTGTTCCTGTTTTATGTTCCGCTTAACTCAACTTTTTTTTTTCCAGAGAGACCCCTCTATTGTATGTCAACCTTTTTTTTTTGTAAATATGTTTCAAAGATATGTTGCAAAAAGAGAAGTTACTCGCAGATTTTATACAACGACCTGAATGTGCTTTTACTACCGTAGACAGTTTGAACCTTTCTATGTTTAGATTACCCCTAACAAGAGTATATATATATATACATATATATATATATAAAAAACGTTTGGCTGAATCTTTGGTAGCTTTGGTATCAGCGAACCTTGTTATATTTATTTCCACTATTTATCCATTATTTTCTACTACTCAGCGTCATGGCGAATATGCAGCACCTACTGTGCGTGAAATGGTTAAATGCCCTCTTGCCTTGGTCGTCTCAGGGCCGACTCCTCCTGTAACAAGTTCAAAACCCAGTAACGATACAGTAGGAGGATTTTGGAGCCCGAGTGGCTGAATTATGTCTTTTTTTCCCCCCCGCGTACATTGTGTGCATGCGCGAGGCCTGATCTAAGCATGCAAAAGACCCCTGCATGATACAGAGATCATGGAGCATGGAGTTCTCCCACTTTGTTGAACAGATTGAGACAAACCAACAAGCATTGTGCGCTTTCTTTTGCTCATTGTTTCCTCATGTAGCCGGACATGTTTTGCTACAAAGCTGAATTATTGACAAGATAAATATCTGTTTAATGCTTCTGTTGGCTTTTTTGTTCCCTGGTGCCAATTTTGAGTATTTTGTGTTTCCAGCAAGGTGTGTCCTATTTTTTGGGGGAGCGGCTACTGCTGAGGCACACAACGCTACAACAATGATGTTTTATAAAACTGCCAAATTTACTCATAACACCCTGAATTAGCTACTTGACACGTAGACTGATGTTGCAGCTGTCACATCTGGACCAAAATTTGATTTTTAAGGTCAAGAGAAAACTGAATGTTTACATGTCTCACATTGAGAATCTTTATCTGAGGAGAGGAAGAGAGAAAAAAACACTTTGGACCCATGCCAGAGATAATCACATGTCAGACCAGTCAGGGTACAGCACCACTACAGTTAGAGCCACAGGGAAGCTTGTATGTGTCTCCTTTCACTGCCCCTGCTTTTGTTAACCTGATTCTTCTTGTTCCTCTGTTCATTGTGGTATGATGGATACTGTGTATAAATAAAGTATGAAAAATATCAATTATCTCTGTTTTATTTTGGAAGGGAGTTCCACTTCATGACAGCTTTACTTCTAATGTGTGCATTTTTGGCTATTATTGTTCTTATATATATATATATATATATATATATATATATTGAAGATTAAATTGGGTTAAGCTTCAATATTAAATGTGTATATTATTGTGGTTATATTTTTTCTTTTTTTGCCATTTCAGTGTGTGAAATATTTTACATGTGGAAACTTTCAACATGTGCTTTTTAAAATGTGCTTCAGCCCAGGAGTAAAGGATCACAAAAGCAACAAATGAGTACACAATATACATATACATAGGTATACCTAACCAATCTAATGCAAACTACTACAATTTCAATTAAAATCTCTCTGACAGTGTCAATCAAAACCGATTATCTTTCTAAAAGTTGTCCCTAATATTGACTTATCGCAGATCTATAATACAAGTGATCAGTTTGAATATCTGACCTACACGTACGTCCTGTATTTTCTTTGCTCTGCATACTTGCTTATGTTTCCTGTCAGAGCTGAGTGGAGCTGTCCTTGGTCCTGAAACACTTCAGGCATATCTTGCTCCCCCTCTCCCCCCTCTCCCCCCTCTGTATTTTCATTCAGCCAGCGGAGCAGCTCTCTCTCTCTCTCAGTTGGAGAGTGTTGCACTGACGCACTGCTGCATCATTTTGCTCCTCA
This sequence comes from Anoplopoma fimbria, assembly GCF_027596085.1. NCBI lineage: Eukaryota > Metazoa > Chordata > Actinopteri > Perciformes > Anoplopomatidae > Anoplopoma > Anoplopoma fimbria. The sequence continues at coordinate 10,127,614 of NC_072459.1, forward strand.
AACATTCTCGCAGCTTCAATTAGCAGCTTTTTTTTCTCCCTGAAATTATTTGCGAGCAAATCATCGAAGAGCCGCGTCATTTTCTACCGAGTCGGTAGAGACAGAGCAGACAGTCTTTGTCTGCAGGTTTTTATCATCATTATTATAACTTCCAGCACAATATTTGCTATATTTGGGGGAAACACGGCACTAAGACAGATTTAAAACAGGTAAGAACAAATGTTTGCTTGTTGCGGTTTCATACTTTTACTTTCTTAAACTCCTGCATCTAATACACTGGACTGGACGATGTGTTTCACATATTTACTGAAGTTTTACGGTTGTTGTGAGTCTTATTATGATTGTTACAATTGTCCTGCCCTGTACTATACTACTATACTACAGGACATTAGAGACTGCTACAAGACATGGTACAACCACATGGATGCACTGTTAGTCTCTAGAGGAGTATCATGGTAATGTAGGATTGACTTTGACATGTCATGAAAACTATACTCAGTATTTTGAAATGACAATCATACTTGTGAAAGAAACTGTATAGACACATTTTTGCAAGAAGGTTGTAGAAGGTCAAATGGTGGTCAATGATGATGTTGGAAATGATATATTTAAGCACCAAGTCAGATCATTTACATCTGATGTGAGTATTTCTGTTCTTTTACATTTATCTTTTTCTACAGAATAGAGAAGCCTGGACACATACAAGCCTAAAAGTTTTGATTCAGTGAAATAACTTCAAGAAGATCTGATGACATGATTTGCATGTGACAAGGCTCTGCAAGTCACACTTGTGTTTACGCATTAATAATGACTTGATTAATCATTTGATGGCTTTTTTTAAAGGAAAGTACAGTTCTGCACATTTGTGAACAATTCCAGGATTATATTAAAATAAATGATTAATATTTTTATGACCAATTCTGCCAACTGGCCTTTTCTCAATTGTGGACATTAATAAAGCAAATGTATTTAGCGGGAATGATTCCGCTGAAGAGCATCCTGGTGCCCCAGAAGTTTGAGACTCTGACCGGGTTTTCGCAAAGTCACAGAGTTCAGTCTAGTCAGCTCTCAACCGGTTCTTCAAAGAGGGTTAAAATGAAAGAATAATACTGCAAATAAGGAATGACAATAAAGAGGGAAGTGAATATGGAAACAAGAAAGAGAGGCATCTTCAAAGTTAGAGAGGTGACCTTGCAAGGGGACAAGCATATTTTTGGAGCATTTATGTGAATAATATCTGACCTCCAAGAGCAACTCAAAGGGTTTCAATGCTGGTTGTTGTAAAACCAAACAGATGTAGACTTCAAGTACAAGTGTGTGGGGGCCTAAATTGTTTATCATGATTCAGAGAACCATTAAAATTGGCCTCTAGCTGACGGTATGTCCTCCAGCTGAATCCTGCCTCAGTCACTGTCCATAGAGCATTCATATGTGTGTCCTGAATGGAAATGAAATCCTCACCCTGTCACTGTTTATGATGTCTTACTATGTGATCAGTCTGGCCAATTCCCACTTGTCCTGACTTATGAATGCTTTTATGAATGTCCAACCTTTTCGAGGGATTCTGCCCTGATTCATGGCTGTAAAATGTCAAAACCCCGTATTGAATTTCAGATAATGTGAGCATTGGTATTCACAGTAGTAGGCCTGCAACACGTTTAATGTCCCCCAGTTCGGAGGTTCAAACAGGTTTATCATCGACTCACACTTTGTTATTCTTTTTCGGCAAGTTGGACAGAGTAAGCAGTGACATGGACTGAATTTAAATGTATTGTGACGATAAATATTTAATGTTGGAGGGGAAGTGGACGAGGCAAAGATTAAAAATACAACAAGTTTAAGTGGAAAGTTTCCCATTCTGTCTGCAAAAGAAGTCAAAACCCTAAACTGAAAAACTACTTTCACAACAGTCAAAGGTGTTATTGATTGCTCCAGTTACCCGGCTGCTATGACATTTGATAAGCTGCCCATCATAACTAGCAGATTTGACTTTGTAAATCTCTACAGCTTTGTCAGAGAAAACACACAGAAATATCATGTGGACAGGAGAAAGACATGAAGGTTCTCCCTCCTCATCCTCTCTGTCTACAGGTCTGGTTCTGAATGTGCAGAATAGAGGTTGAACAAGGTTAACAATTGTTAGTGAAATCCAAGGCAGAGGTGTTTATCTGTACTCGTGTAAAAAAATACTCAGATCATATTTATGAAATATTGTTGCAGGTTAATATAATTTCCCTCCACGGATTTATTTCAAAACATCCTACAGTCTGTTTTTATTTCACACAAAAACATATTTTACCATCAACTGTATTGGTTCATTATGCAAATTTTCATAACAAACAGAGCCCTTATGTGAGAGTTTTCTTTTCATTCAGACCAAAGCAGCAGCAGCCAATCACATCTCTGACACCCCTGTTTGTCTTGATTGAGATATCGACACTGTTGCCATTATGAAATTGAAACAGTGAAATGAATATTAAAATAAAACATGAGAACTGCTGGAATAAATGTAACTAACCTGTATAAACTCTATAGGAACCTAACAAATCATATTAATTAACTGAGTTTTGGAAAATGATTTCATTATTTCAACTATTTTCAAGTTCAACATTAATTTTCTCCGTATTTTTTCATATTTATTTAATAATGTCTTGTGTATTTTTCTACTTGATTACAAACACAAACTGGGTCACCACATCAAACTTCCTTTAAATTCCTACCTGTAATCCTTCGCTTCCGCTTTCTTTTTCTCCAGCTTGCTTCTTTGATTTTAACCACCACTGCTGGAAGTTCCCCCCCTCACTGTCACCATGAGTGCGTGCAGCAGGAAGGCCCTCACATTGCTGAGCAGTGTCTTTGCAATCAGTGGCCTTGGGCTGTTGGGAGTGGCGGTCAGCACCGACTACTGGTTGTACCTGGAGGAGGGCGTCATCATGCCTCTGAACCAGAGCATCGACGTTAAGACCTCGCTGCACTCTGGTCTCTGGAGGGTCTGCTTCCTGGCCGGTGAGTGATTAGTCTGGGTGTGTGTGGTTCTCTGTGCTCCTTTGATTTGACAGATGTGTTGAACAGTGTGGCGGCAAAGATACATGTAATGGCGTTTAGAGTGGAATGATCTTTACTCAAGGATTAATTCGTTATGTTCAGCGTCTAAATGTGGCAGCAGCAATGAGATGATCCTGTTACTCTAACACGTCGTCACTGCATCAGCCAACTTTGACATTCTCCCAGAATGACATTGACAATTATTCATTGTGTGTGTATGTGTTTGTGTATGTGTGTGTGTGTGTGAAAGAGTAAGTGTGGAGTACAGGTGGCAGAGTGAGAGAGAACACCAACAGAGAGATAGAAAGTGTGTTTGTATTTCTTCCCCTTTTCAATCACACACTGTAAAATTCAGTGTAAAATTAGTCCTGCAACATTACGCACACACACATACACGCGCACCTATAAGTCTTCAGAGACAGATGTCATCTCATGGTGCTGCAGAATTAGCTGGTGGATAACTGCAGCTGGTGTCTGTACGTGATGTTGAAGTGATAATAATGACTGCGTCGCTGTCTTTGCAGCATGTGATGTAACTCACACTTGGGAGAAAGAAAAAAAAAAGTTGACAATTTGAGGAAACCAGGGCATCAAGGTTTGAAGGAGATAATTCCATCCCCACATGTTTATTTGAAATACAGGAAACACATTTTACATCAAGGAAGTGTTAATGATGCAGGATGACCACCTGTTCAGCCGGCTTAATCTCAGCTAAGGTGCTGGAAGTATAAATAAATCCAAAATGGTAAAAGAGATAGCCACACAACTATGCAGTGTTTGGACTTCAGAGCAAACAGGATCCAACGTGTGACAGGTAGGTAAAAACAGGTAGGTAAAAACAGGTAGGTAAAAACAACCAATCCCAGTCCAGTCACTGAATGCAACACACCTGTGCACACCGTGCTGGGAGATGCTTCACCTCTCAGTACTACATTCAGCACTTTAAGGCTGCAGTTCCCAGGAGCAATACAATGATTGGACTGGGATCAGTTATTTTCACCTGCCTGTCCCTCGTTGAATCCTGTATGCTATGATAAAGGTCTGTTAGACCAAAAGCTCAAACAAAGTGTAACACTGCATTGATCCATGTGTGCAGATAACTATTAAATCACCTTAGGTATGTATTAAAATATATTGAGAAAATAAAAAATACTACCTTATTTTGTTGAATCTATATATATTACAATCTTTCCCTAAGCAAACAAATTCCAGTATGACTAAATTCAGACGAGATTTCAGCCATGTGTCTTGTATACATATCAACTCTATTTTTTCTTTAAAAGCATCAATAAATCTCTTTTATATGAAAGCACATCTGAACTCATTATCCTTTGTCATATATTTAGCCTTTTTTGCACATGTCCTTCTTTCCACAACTCTCGTCCATTCACTATCAAACTCCAGGCATTCCAATGCAGGATCAAAAACATTAATACTAAATATCATCACCCCCTTCCAATTGGTCCCCATTATATTTTGCACTTTTTTCTTTTGAAAACACGTAGCTGTGGAGGTTAAACGGCTCCAACTCTTCAATCCCAAAAACCCTCTCAGCGACCTGCACCACACTTCTTACCACATCTGAGTTGTTTTTGGCCCGCTTCACGTCTCACAATACTTCAACAATAAAAGATATGAAAACTAAGCTTACTAACCGCTACTGAGTCCTCTGTTAGACCGGCTCTGACTTCCTGAGTCCTCATTTCACCTGCCTCACCACATTTTGCAACTTGTTTAACAGCCTCAGCAATAAATACCCCTTTATTTGTCTCCTTATACTGCTGCACCCTCTGCATCTCTGGCATTTATAACACCTAAATGGTGGCCTCCGATGTGGATGGACTTTAAATGATAAGCACCCTGTGAAGACTCGCTCGGTGAGGGTCTCCTAAAAAGTTACCACTTTAACTGTTGGGCCACGCTTTGCTCCATCCCGAAAAACTTATTCGCATAGCCTCAGCAACTTTCGCACCATCCATTCCCCTGACCAGTTCCTCCAATGAGATTTCAAGCGAAACCCCATAGATCACCCATTTGATACCAGCCGTTACGTTACTCCCTGGAACAACTCCTTCCAATCACCTCTTCCCCATCGCCTTCAGTGCAACATTTGAATTTCTCCCAGCTCTGTTGTCTCCCTCCTTCTGACTCCTGAGAAGAACTAGTTTTATTTCTCCTTTTCCTTGTTTTTCCCCCATAGTCTTTTCCTAACTACCACCTCCTTCATCATCAGACTCCATAGCACTAGAAACGGCTTATTTTGATTTATTTTTTTGTTCAGCGCCAAGTGACACAACTCTCAGCGTCGTATTTCCCTTTATACAACAGGTTTTGTAACACCTTCAGAAGTCCTCATTGGGTTTCAACCTTTTACCATCAGCTGACCTCCTCACTGATCTGCACACCTGCTCCCAGCTCCCTCCTCAGACACACAGTATAAACACCTGCCCTTTAGCCGTGCCCTTCGCCTGCCTGATCATCTATTGAGCCACCTCATCTGTAGAGTTTTTATCCTTTTAAGTCTTCTTGTTTCTATCTGCCCTTGAAGGACCCATCTCCTGCCTCTTTGGGATTCTTGTCTGCCTGTTTTTGGCATTTGGTTCTTTATCTTTGTGTGTTTTTTCCATTAGCGATGCATTTTTAAAAGGGTGTGGGACAACTCTCCTTTATACTTTCACATCTCCTCATCTCCACCTAAACTCTGTCTCAAGGTTTTTGTGTCCTTCCTTTTCAGGAGACGAGTCTGGTCACTGCTTCACCGTGGCCTACATCATGCCCATGAACGTCCAGTTGACGTCAGAGTCCACAGCAAACGTGCTCAGTGAGTGATTTCAGGCTAAATAACTCAAGGTGCCCCCTTGAGGTTGTTCAAATAAATAGGCTTGGGATATTTTCATCGCAAAAACTTGTGTGATAAGATTGTGCTCTGAAATCACCTGAAAGCAGCCAGACAGATGAGTCTGAGTCATCTGAACCCTCATGCTGTTGCTCCTCTCCAGAATACTTATTACAGCTCACAGACAATTCACCTCACAAGTCCTTCAGTGCAGCTCAGTGTAAAACCTTTAGCTGAGGATAGATCCAGTCCACTGAGTCAGTGTAATAATGCCAGCTATTGTAATAAATCTGGCAAATATGGAAGATAATTAAGTGTCTACATGTTATCTTTATTTAAAGATAGATTGTTCCTTCTTACTCCCAACAGAATATCCCCTATTTCACGTTGATACGAAGTTTCTCCATCAATAAGCATCTTTCCTTCTCAGTTTTTACACTAAAGTGTACACTCACATCTGTTTGGGATTCAAACAGCAGCTTTCGTCCTCTCCTCAGAGATGATCCGCTCGGCCACTCCATTCCCTCTGGTCAGCCTCTTCTTCATGTTCATCGGGTTTGTCCTCAACAACATCGGCCATGTCCGACCTCACCGCTCCATCCTGGCGTTTGTATCCGGGATCTTCTTCATCCTCTCGGGTACACTGATCTCCTCTCCTATCGTCATGTTTCTGTCCTCTCTCCTTCTTGGTTTTATCCAACCCTGATTTTTTTCCATGTTTTAGGTCTGGCTCTGGTGGTGGGTCTGGTGCTGTACATCTCCAGTATAAATGATGAAATGCTGAACAGGACGAAGAGCAGTGAGACCTTTTTCACCTACAAGTACGGCTGGTCCTTTGCATTCGCCGCCATCTCTTTCCTGCTCACTGAGGTGGGTGACTGAACAAACAAGCTTCTACAGCTGTTTGGCTCTGATGTGATTAAGGCATAAAACACAAAACATTCACATGAATCAAAGTAGGACATTATTAAAGACAGGACACGTATTTGCACCATTGTACAAATATGTTAAAAGACACACAAAACATGCAGCAGGAAATTTAACAAATCAGATCTTAAGTAAAATACACACAAGTACAATTAAATATGACAAAAATCATGACATTCTGTCGTGTAACTAAAAGGAAAGTTATAACAATAAAACTAATTTAATGCACGAGTTACTTCTGATTTTTCTCTGCATCCAAAAAATGTGCTTGTGTCCTGGACTTTGTAGCAGAAACTTCAGACACTAAAATGAAGTTCTCCCACAGGTTTAGGTGTGACTGAGCATTTAATCCCCATAAATAACCTTTTACTACAGAGTGTCCATTTTATTAGGTATGCCCATACGGTTTAATTCAATCAATAAAACTGTTCATAAAATGAAGTCTTAATATAGTATTGCATTTGCTTTCAAGCTTAGTCTCAAACAAACTGAGTTGTAGAAAGAATGGCAGGTTTTGAAACACGATAGATAACGGAAGATTGGTTGGAAAAAAAACAAACTAGGAACTTGAGTCTGAAACTCTTACTGAAGCAGATATGACTAACAGGAACAGCAAAGGGGAGCACAAAGACGAAATACACCATGAAAGAAAGGTGATAATGAAAACCACAGTGAAAACAATCAGGGCGGCGGGAGAAAATCACAGAGGCGGGAAACACACAAGGGCAGGAAGGGAAGTGTCTGAAACGAGAGGCAAGGCTGAGTATTCCTTAATGCTCACAGGAAACAAGGCTAACACGACCTCACAGAAAGATGAGGTATGAGGATGACAGAAGTGAGAGTGTTATAAGAATCATGAGGGTTCACTGCCTTCCAGTGGGCGCAGCCGGAAACTGCAACACCACATAACTTGTTACTTATTTAACACACTTAGTTTTAATATCAGTACTAATAAAGATAGTTACCCCTCATTATTAAAGTGGTATAAGGTATAGAAAAAACACTTTGGCTAATTACTTTGAAAATGACCAAACTGAAGCCCTCACAAACGAATTAGCAAAACATTTTAATATCTGTTATGTGCTGTCCTCATTATCCTTTTTTCATATATTTTGACCCGTTGACTATTTTTGCACGCGTCCTTCTGTCCTCTGCAGAGCGCAGGCGTCATGTCCGTCTACCTGTTCATGATGCGCTACTCAGCAGAGGAGATCTACCAGCCTCGTCACCCGACTTTCTACCGCCCTCGTCTCAGCAACTGCTCAGACCACTCGGGCCTGTTCCTCCACCCAGAGGTCTGGTCTCGTGGGCGGAGTCCCTCCGACATCTCGAGTGAAGCTTCGCTCCAGATGAGCACCAGCTACCCTGCTCTCCTCAAATGCCCCGACTATGATCAAGTCTCCTCTTCGCCTTGCTGAGGGGGCATCTCACTGTAGCAGAGGCCACCTAAAGGTCACTAAAGGGTCACCGGATCTAATAGGGCCTCAAAGCTTAGTGAGTTTTCTTTCATGAAAAGATACAACTTAGATATTTAACAGTGAGTTTGATGTTTTTCTGGGAGAAAAATGTGTGCAGCTCTGACTGTGATGTAAGGACTTTGGAAATATCTCCATCTGAGCCGCTTGTGGCTGTTTACCGGGTCGGAGACGCTTATTGGGAGTTTGTTGTCGGTATCAGCACCTCCAGTTTTTTTCTAGGTGGGGCAAAATCTGCAGGTTTTAGGAAAAAGACAAAACATGATTATGGTGTGATTCAAAAAGTTTAAATCTGGTATATACATGGTATATATATAAATTCATCTTAAATAGGAAAACAATGTTCTGTAATTTATCTGTGTGTTTTACCCTCCAGTGCCTCCATTGCTTTTTTTCTTTTTGTGAATATCTCTGCTTCCTCATTTTGCAATAAATAAATGCATTTATTTTTATTGTTCTGTGGCAGTATTTATTACTGTTTCTCCTAAAGGCAAAACTGTTAACTGTGATGCAATGAAAGGACAATCCATCGCCACAGTAACAACCATCAGGAAAGGAAACACGCTCAATAAGTCCGGTCAACAAGCATCCAGCCTGCTGAAGTGTTGTTGGGTTTGCTTGTTGCTTTGCATTTTATCTAGAGATGCTGTTTTGTGTCTGACATCATGGAATAATAACAGTAAGACATGTTAAAAATGTTAATTTCCCTAATTTGTTTTCCAAAGGTTTTTATATAATATGAAAAGCTGTTGGACATAAAGTGTAAATATAATTGATGTCAGGTGATGTTAAGACCTGTAAAATAAATGTCTTCACACGGTGATTCTACATGTATCCACTGGGAGGCAGTGTCTTTGTCTTTCTGTCTTTGGAGTGACATTTTATCTTCAGCAGTCAGAGGTTATTGAAAGTTCCTCTGGAAAAACAATAAACATCTACACACCTTTGAGATTCTCCACAGTATTTACTTCAGTCACACATAAATCAAATGTACTTTTATATCTTCAGTTGATCCAGCGATACACTGAGTTGGTGGTGAAGATGTATTATACGGCTTATTTTTAACTCACATTTATAATCTCAGACGTTGCTATCAAATCCTCATTGTATAAATCCAAAGACAAATTTACATTACATTACATTACAGTCATTTAGCAGACGCTTTTATCCAAAAACTTACAATCAGTAGTATATTACATATCAAATCGAATTTTTTTGTATTTGACACAAATGTTATTCTACTGTGAATACAGTGTTTTTGCACTTTGTTAGGACACAAACAGTGGTAGACCTATTTGATATTCTAAAACACACAAATAAATACACGTAGTTATCTACATTAGACACATCATTCACAACTAAAAGCCTGTGTGTGCTGTTTGCTCAACACTGCCATTGAAATACTGCATGCTCATCAATCACCTGCACCCAGAATGCACCTGTGAAAACACCTGTAACCAATTAGATCACTTAATCAGCTTGAACAGGATTCAGGTTTGCTCTTTGGTGTGCACAACAGTTAAGGTTGAATTTTCTAGAGAGAGTTGGAGGAGGTCATTGTGTCTGATACTGTTATGAGTATCGATAATAAACATACTGTGTTTGTGTTCATAGTCAAATGACAAAGCCTTAAAGTAGCTCCTCAGTGTGCAGTTGTCCCCTGGAAAAAGCTATTTATTTGATGTTTGTGTATAAAGTCATGATGCAAACATACCATGTTTAGAAAAACTGTAAAGGTAAAAAGTGTATTCTGACTGTGAAAAATCTTGAGTTGACTTTTGTATTGACTTTTGATGGATCGAATCAGTTGACCTAGTGAGGAGCAGTTCATTAGCAAAAGTAGGGATCTCAGTGAGCGCCATTCAGGGAATATCAATCGAACTGTCAGTTTTGTTGCAAATTAATTCTAGTAAATCTAAATAGGAAAAAAAAACAATTTCAGTATCTTCTTTAATTTTGACTCATATACAGTATACAGCATGTACGTGTGTACAAAATATAGTGGAGAGTGTATTTAAAGTTATTTATTTTTGAGGGAGTGATGCAGGAAAAATCAGTTGTACTTAAGCAATCGAGAAAAACTGTGATTCTACAATACTTTCTTTACTGTCCTTCATGAATAAATGTATTTGGCTTGTATTCATATATCTATGTCTTATAATATTATCATTAGTATTGACCATGACTAAAATTGATATGAAGAAATAAACCAGTAGAAGGCGCTCTCTCCCCAGTCATTGTCCAACTCTTTTCTCGAGTCAGATTTCTCTCAGGGACACAACATGTTTTCCTTTACCTCTCTTATTACAGGAATCTACTGTTTATTCTACCAGATTGAATCCAGCACTGTTCCTCTTCATGACAGAGGATGACATGTTATACATTCAGAGAGCTTATAATGTATAATTCATTAATGATAGCTTAAATAGTATGCAAAGAAGTAGGTCAAGACAAGCATGAATAATAAATACACCATACATCTGCTGTAAGCTTTATGTATATTTTATATAGATACACGTAATGTACAACGTGACCGATAGCTTTTACAGAGAATATAAAAGTTCATGTAACTATAAGCCCACACAGGGCGGTAGAAGATAATATTCTGCCCTGACCACAAGGCTTCCATTTTTATTTTACAATCACATAGAAAACTACTGGTGTTTACAGTTTTTGACATCATCATAATTGATAGTATCATCATCATCATTAACATCAAACATTATTTTCACTATAATCTTTATCATCATAAATATAACCATCTTTTTAACTCGTCAGTCATGGCTTTTTAAAGGGCATCATCTAAGTTATGACCAATATCCTCACTATATCATCATCATCATCATCGTGTTTTCTTATGATTATGTTTAAGGCTTTTGTAAAGAAGACCCCAAACTTCAGCTGATGCAAACGTCCGCCTGTAGGCTCAAACATGTTACACAGAGTGTGCATACTACAACAAAGAGACCAGAAAAAACCTATACATTATATATACACACACACATACATAACTTAAGCATACGCTGTTTAACATTTACAGGTAGTATTAAACCATTTCACAAATGAAAATAAATACAAAAATTATAGTTGGTTATTATTTAAATGCTTTTTTTATTTTATTTATTTTTTTAAAGAGGAACACAAAAGCAAGCAAGGATTCTTTAGGATTACGAACCAAATGCAAACAGGATCACAACAATACTAATGGACCTTCACTGACATAGGCCATAGACAAGAGGAGAAAAAAAGCTTAATTGGACTGGTACCCCATTGGGCCAATGCACAGCCATGAATAAAACCTACCCGTTAGACTTTTAAAGTTGAAATCCTTAAGATTTCCATTAAATCAAACCCCATTTCTGACTCCATTTCGGGTCAGCATTCCATCTTCAATAGCCAATCTATGTATTGACATTCTGGAAATACCTCTCTAAATATTACTTTTCATTGGTCTTGGCGGGGTCCGCCATTCCCCTGCTGGATCCACATGCACTAGGGGTTCACAGGAAAACATGCGTGTATGTGATCCAGCATTACCGTATTAAATTTGACCTCATTGATATTAGCCTTATTGTTTTTACAAGGGAGCAATGGAACAAGAAGAAGCAGCAACAATGAACAGTTAGCTGCAGGCGAAAGGCATTCAGATTACAGTTACAATTATTGTCTTCTTCATTATAACAATGTGAGTTGTTTGGCTTCACTGTAAACTGACACATTAATTGCTCTTCTGTTGCAAAGTGGCTTCTAAAGGAGTGTTTGTTGTGGTATTAAACCACACTTGTTGCCATCTTTAATCACGGATGTGTCACCAAATCAACCAGTACTGACATGTTAAGGGTAACAACAATTAAAAGTCCAATAGGTAAGTATCATCTCAAGCCTCGGCAAAAGCTCCTTTTTTTAATGCAACTAAAATAAAAAAGTATGCACATTTTCAAAAATTCTCTGCTCCACACAAATGAGTGAAATCAGCCCAGCTGACTCAAGACTGTAATGCGCTGTTGGAACCTAAATGTAAGCCAGCACTGTTTTCTGAGGTTTCTCTGAGCAGGGGTTTATCCATGGCACCTGGAGAGAAGAATCCAGCACCAGAGTGAGATGACGACACGGTCCAGGTGAGCTTATGCTGCATTGATATACTCACCACCTCCCAAATATGTCCATCTGTATCCTCCCCCCACCCTCCGTCCTCCCAAACGTCCCCATTCATCCTCACATTTTACTCCCTGTGTGGCCGACCAAACATCTGAACTCTGACTTTGAATTAGGACTTCTTCATAAAGCACAGTGGAGGGAGAGCTTATATCAGTAATGCACGCATAATGTAGATACTGTGTGCATTGATAGCATGCACACCACTGCGCACACACACACACACACACACACACACACACACACACACACACACACACACACACACACACACACACACACACACACACACACACACACACACACACACACACACACACACACACACACACACACACATATTGGTCTATAACAACCCACATGCATGCATGAGCACCTGAAACATGGCAGTTGTGCTTTAGGGATGCTTAGAAACATGTTATGACCATGAGACGGAGAGGTAGGGGAGTGTGTATGAGATGGAGAAGAAACAATCCGCCTGGTTGGTTGTTTGAGTGCTGCTCCGTGCAAGAGTCCACAGCTCTGTCCCCTCAGTAGCGTGTTATGTCTCCGCAGCAAGTGCACATGACTTGTGGACAGTCCAGGAGAGAAACTGAGGTTTGTATTTGAAGTCTTTTCGGGGGGTTTGACATCCTTCTCTGTGGCGAAGTAGCTTCCTAGTGTGTGTAGTTTATGTGTTCATGAACGGAAGGGGAGAAAGATGGAGGAGCTGGAGGGTTGAGAAGACTCTCCCTGTTCACTTCTTGTTGGCGATGCGCCTCTTCCTGGTGGCCAGCATGTCGTAGAAGGGGTCCCTGCTGATGCTGGCCCTGGAGAAGAAGCCAATCAAAGGACAGTGATGAAATAAATAATAAGGCCACATGAGAGGAGGGTATTGAGCATCTTTGATATGGAAATGCAGGCACATTTATACAAACCCCTGCCTTAACTAGATCAAAAAAAAAAAAAAAAAAAAAAAAGTTTGTGCAGTGACCTAGTTTGGTTTCCATGGTTTCTGGAGAGGACCCCCCCCCCCCCTTCTCCCAAGTTTGTTCTTGGTACTCTGGTTTGCTGGAACCTCCTCCAGAACTCGTACTAAAACACACAATCACACACTTCCCCTCTCGCTATTCTGCAGGTTGAAAGGTCTGAAGGAGGGCGAACAAATGTGCCCGAGATTATTGACTCTTCTGCGTTCGCTCGCTCCCCCTTTTTTTAGAGCGATGCAAAGGCAGCGCACAATGAGGGTGAGTGAATCAGGAAGCCACTCGGCTCTACTGAGGAGCCCAGTTTCACGGCTGCTAAATCCTGTTAGCACCAGCACAAAGCCAGAAGAGGCTCAACCCCCCACTGCGGATATCTCTGATTCCCTTTGCAACGCCACGCGCCGAAGAATGAATCTATATGTGATGACTATCCTGCTCTTTCATACTGCTCATTGTTATTTTGCACAACCCAATTTCATGAAACAAAAGCTCCAGTGTAGAGTGAGCAAATCTGAGCAAGGCTGTGACTAATGCACATTAACATTTCCTCCATTTCTGTCCTAAACAATATGTAAAACCTGATATATATATATATATATATATATATAATTTAAAACATTAAAATACATTCTGTCTCTTTTACGAACATATCACATTCATTTATGAGCCCACTTTCTCTCCATTGACCCAGTTGGTCCACCATCATCTGGGTCTGTGTGTTTGTGACTACAGAAAAGCAGAAAGAGCGTTGCCTCTGTGATCATCTCGACTTTAGAAGAGGGGGAAGTCACCATTTCCATAAAATGCCTTTTATCTCCCCACTCCCAGAGTCCTCTTGGACCCCTCTGGTGAAGCACAAGCTTGTTAGCCTCCGTGGCTGCGAGTACGTCAACCCAGTTCGGAGCTGACTCTCCTGGTTAGGTTTACTGGGTTTGCTGGCTCACCCCTGGGCTGCTCCAAGCAGTGACTAATCCCCCATCATTTCCCCAGTGAATACTCTCTGAGAGTATGGAAAGAGGGAGGAGGGGGGAGGAGGGCGGATTGCACTATATTACAGAATACAAGTGTTCTGTTCTGCTGAGCAAACTCTCTTTGACATTGCACCATCTTCCACACAGGTGATTAGGGAGAAGCACTTAGGTCACTGACAGGCAGCAAGGTTATTATTACTGAGAGCAACAGTACGTGAGGTATCAGACAGACTTTTGCTGTCTGTTTTGCTATAAATCAAATATTGTAATTACTCACTCAATACAGATGTAGGTGTTTTTTTTTGTTTTTCTTCAAAACACACACCAGTATATTTCCTGGGTCTATTCTACAACAGCATTTTTCTTATAGTCCATGAGCCAGACTTTGTCCAAATTGCCATTTTCTACAGGTTTATGTCCGTAGCTAATATATTTAGTATGATAACCATTATTGAGTGGTAACCAAACAACACACCACCTCCCACATTTAGGCTAGGACTTTTTTATTAAAGGAATAGTGGGAGTTTTGCTTTTTTACCAAGCACGAGATGAAAAGATTCATACCCTCCTGTCTGCACGGTAAATATTACCCAGCAGCAGGTTAGCTTAGGTTAGCTTAGCATATGGACTGGAAACAGAGGGAACCAGCTAGGCTAGCTCAGTCCAAAAGGTAACAAAATCAGCATACCATACCAAGTATAAAAACAAATCGTGGTTTTACGAGGGGATTCACTGCGGGGTTGCCAAGCAACATATGCAGCCTTCAGGTAAATAAACCATCTCAGCTAACTCTCGGTAGGAAGCGTTTCCCAAAGTGTCAAACTTTTCTGCTTAAAGTGTCCTTGTGAGGAGTCTTACTTGATGGATTTAATCCACTCCTCTTTCTCTTCCGGGGTAGGCGCTGATATCCTGTACACCACATGGTTGCCCTCGACAACACGCCCATCTGCCTCCGTCTTGCAGGCTTTGATCACCTGGCCCTTGTGATTGGGGTTATAGAGCTCAAAACAGTTCTGGGGAACGGAGAGAGAGAGCGGGGCATCAATGCTGTGTTGAAGTGAGATTTGACTGCACACCTGATCAAGAAATGTGCTTACACGGTAAACATCTAACAAACACGGTAACGGAGGAGAAAATAAACTAGACGTATGATCTAAGGGTGAGATCTCTAATGAGGCAACACTCACAGGTTTCCTTGGCTCCTCCACCTCCCTGATACTGAGATTCTCCAGTGGGATGATCCCACGAGGCTCCTTGTCCTGAAGGAGAAACATGAGAGGAGGGAGAAAATAAACTGAGTAAATACAAAGAGAGAGTGGTAGCAAAGCAAGATGCAAGCAAACAAGAAAATATAAAGATCAGAAAAGGAGAAAAGAGGCAAAAGGAAGAGAGCAATGCATTTAAGAATCATATAAAATATAGACGAAAAGGGAAGAAACAGACAGAAAGAAAAAGGAAAGAGGAACATAGAGGTGTGGGGTAGTGAAAAAGAGGATAAATCCCCTGTGATGTGTTTTACTAGCATTGAAACAAGCCCAGCGTTTCGTCCTCACTGCTCGTTAACAGAGCAGATAATGTGTGTGGAGGAGTCAGACCAGAGGACGGGACATAATGAGAGTGTCCTGAAGGATAATACCAGGCTAGATAGAGAACACTGCTGATGCAGCAGCCAGCAGGGACACAGAGGCAATGATAAAGATCTTCAACGACGCACATTTAAACTTATTCTTGCAGAAAGTGACACGGACAGTCCGACACACACGGTGGACACTAGCAGTCGTAAAGAGAAAAATACAGCCCTATTTGTTATTATCCCAGAAATTGATACCAGACAGTATAAATTAAGTGTATTTTTAGTGTAGACACACAAACACACACAGAAACTGGCAGATAGGGCTGCAAAGAGGCACTTTACTGAGCAGAACATCATCTTAGTGTGACACTCACTGTTGTGTATTCAAAGTAGTAGAGGCAGTTGTCAGTCAGGATGAACCACCGTCTCTTCCAGGTTTTCACTCGGCCTCCTGACAGGAAGAGGAAGAGGAGACAGGAAGTCACACAAAGGCCACAGTGACTGGCTGTCTCCCATCGGGACAAAGAGCGGGGATCATTAATGAAGCCGACCCACAGCCACTCTGTTTTCTTATTCTTCCGCACAACTGTGTAAAAATGATATATATAATATTAAATAGTATTGTATGGATATTTGCTGCTACCTCAGCCCTTCAGGCCTGCTATAAATCAGTTAAAAAGACCAAACGATGCATTTCAAATGACGGTTTCTACATGTTTGTGCATTAGTTCTTTGCTGTAATTCAATTTCCTGTGAAAAAAAGGCTTCTTGTCATCACATGAGCATGTCATGTGGCAATTAGACACGCATTAATACTTGATTTACTTAATAAGCAGTACATGCCATTGAAAGGTCAGTTAGTATGTGTGTCTGATCTATAGGGTTTTTCCATCAATGTATCTTTGTCTATCACATGTTCAAGCCTGGACATAAAGGAAGGTACTTTATGTTTGTATGCTTCTTTTGTTTTTAGGGTTTTTAAAACGATATATTTCTCTCTATGTTTCAAACACAGTGTTTCCAGTTAATGCTGCTGTGGGTGGATGTCACTTTTGAAAAATGCAGACAGGCAAGTTTGAAGAACACTGAGTGGTATGTGATTACAATCATCCACCACTATCTCATCTCTCTTCAGAGTTTCGATAAATGATGACTCACGCAACTAATGAATTATTGCTGACTTTGCTTATTCATTTCTTAAAAGGCAACAGGATAAAACCTCATTGGCCCCTCAGGAGAGGGGAGCAAACAGCACTTGATATGAACTTGACACCTAAAGCAACCCTGAAGGAACACACATGTAAGCACAAAAAAAACAAAGACAGAACGAGGGAGAATGCAAACTCCTTGCACGTTAGTTTGAAGGCAGAATTCCTCCTCTGGCAGTGAGGAAGCTCTCCAGGTGGGAGACACATGCATTATGTGTGCATGCAGGTCATGAGAAAGACATTCAAACGTGAACCTGAGCTTACACACATGCATACACAAAACATGGATCACAAGCCAGGAAGACATGAAGAGCACGAGCACTTTCTGATCATTTCCTGTGAGTGTGCTTTGACCTAACATTCCTGATTAGTCCCTCTCAACCCTAACATCCCTTACGGTCATAACACTTTTCACTGCAGCATTTCCTTCCTGTTTTCACATGAGCCCATATGGGCCACACATAATTATAAAAGCTCCGGCATTCCTTACATTGCAATACACTCAGGCTATTGAATTAGCGTGGCCAAATTTCCGCTCAGCAAAGAGAGGGATTTGCTTAAAATAAGGCATTTTTTCCTTCACATCCTCCAGGGTTTATTTTTAGAGAGTTAAATTAGAAATATTACAGCGGGAACTAGTGCGGGGGAATGGCTCCAGGGAGGAACCGTACTAGAATGTAATCATGTTAGGTCTGTGAGCCACAATGGGGCTATTTACATTCGCACTCGCTAGTTTGATGAGACTAAAGAGACGTTACACAGAGTGAGAGGAATGTGTTGGTCAGAGCCAGGTGTGTGTATGTGTGTGTGTGTGTGTGTGTGTGTGTGTGTGTGTGTGTGTGTGTGTGTGTGTGTGAACATAGTAATAAAAATGATCACCTGCAGTGTGTTTGCCCTTTAACCTTTGACAAAAGGTTCCAAGCTATTAAACATTTTATGTTCAATAATAAATCAACCTCTAACAACAATTAAAAGTGTTAAAAAAGGACTAAATGTTAATGTCTTTAATGTGTTGTGAACTGCAGAGCGAGGGAGCGAGGTCCAAATCAAAAACACGTGTAAACAAACAGGAACAAATGGCAAAAACAAAGTTACAGAAATAAAACCAAAAACTATTACCTCATTGAGAAAGCACTTAACCACATCCAATCCATAGCACCCAAACAGAAAACTCAAACAGAAGAAATATTTACAGCATGTGTTCCTCACTAAACTACATGAAGATGAAGCCGATGGACATGCAAAAAAACCAAAAACATGCCTACACCATTTTTCACACACTGTAAAATGTTTCCTAGAAGAACTAATTGTACCATGAAAATGTGCACACATTATGCAGACTTTAGGCAATACAAATACATGGTCTTTATAGCCCCTTGTGGTATATTGAAGTGGAAATAAGACGTATGTAACCCTGTGTTTTTAATGAGTAGTGATCAGGCTACAGTTCCAGTGAAAAAACCTAGCCATATCTGGCTTTAAGTTAGTTCAGAACTAAAGTTAGAGAGTTGTATGCATCTGGACTTCAGTTCAAAAGCATCTTTCAGCATTTGTTCCAACATATTTATGTTAATCCAGGTAAATTTATGAATATTACACAAAAGTGTGATGATCTGTTCCAGTTCATTGCGTCTAAAACATGATTCCTCACCATCAACTGAGAGAGCACAAATGTTATTAACCTCATGTCTTGTTCCCCCTCGGCTGTGAGAATACAGCCACAGTTGTAGTGAGGATAAGTGGGAGAGTAACCAAATAACATCACCCGGGATGTTTCTCACTAACCTAATTTAAGCAACCAGCCCTCTCTGTCTGGGTTGAAGAACGTGTGCGTCAGGTCATTCCCATCATCCTCTGGGATCTTAAAGGGTTCGCTCTTGATGCTGTCGTATAGATTCTGGATGGAAAAAGAGAAAGGAACACAATATGAAACCTTCCGTCTCAAAACATTCAACCCAGGTTTCAGGTTAACTGTGCGTTAAACAAGACATTGACAGATTATTTTTTATGATGTTGGAAAGTGAGACACAATGATTCATACCTCATTGACTCTCGGAGTCTTTTTATGCTTAAAAGAAGCCAAGAGCACTTTGGTAAAGACGCTATGTGGGTAGATGAACTTGCTTTTATGCGTTTCTCTTTGAGAGATTGTGAGAGATCATTAGCATCAGCATCTAGAGATCTAATTCTGCTGAGCTGCAACATCTCAATTAGTGAATCGTGACTCTCTGCTTTACACGCTGGAGAACTTCTTATATGGGTTTCCTTTTTCTGTGCACACCACACTGTATACATTTGTCATACCTAACGAACTAATAAAGCCAAAGCTCTCACCCTGAGTAGCTCCTCCGGGAGGTCTCCTCCCTCATTGATCCCTCTGTTCATGGAGATGAAGCGCTCAACGGGGGGCTTGTCTCTGACGTTGGGATTGTGCAGGCTTGTGTTCAGCATAATGATGGCAAATGATAGGACATAGCAGGTGTCTGTGGAGGTAATTATACAGAGTGTCACTGGGAGACATGAGATACAGCACAAGCTTATGACTCTGTGTTTTAGTACACGCTTTCTTACTTGGAGTTTATGGATTTGTGTGAAAATTATTAAAACTATTGATCTTTTTGTCACTTTGTCTATCTTAAATTATTGATATTATATGATAAAGACTATATTGAGAACATGTACTTGATTATATATATATTTTTTTAATTCGAAACCAAAAAATGTACAGTGGAGTTATTATAATAGAATTGAGACAACAGCACAATGATTTATGATATATTAGACAGCAATCCATCAACAGATTTTCTCACCATAAAAACTTAAGTCTGTCTAATAAAAAAGAGAGTTTAATCAACAAAGAGCACAATATTCTGGGACACACAGACTCGTGGAGCCCTCCAAGGCCATCTACAAACCCACTGCTCTTGTGAGTCCACATCATAACTCCTGCTAACCTCCACCTCATCCATCCACACACTAACTGCCCCCGTCAACATCCCCTGCACTGTGATTTACGACCCCGAGCGCACTGGTCCTGAGAGATGACCAATAACTAAGTCTGGGTGTGTCACCACTGCACCACATCAATATTCACGGCCTGAGCTGTCACTTGGTCGTCCTCAACACCAGCTCGGTTAACACAGGAGCAGCAGACGTAGTGTGAGGGGCCGTGATAGCACTAATGACCACTATTGACCCTTGATCGATTTAATCATCACTGATGGAGACACAATAGACGATCACACTGCGATCAGTGAAGTTGAAAACTAAGGAGTAAACAGACTGTTGGTCCATTTATGATTCTCTGAAAGCAAATATCTCTGTAGTCGGAAAAGTGCTCATATTGTCCAGTGCTTAAGGAAAAATCTTGAGGATTGTGGACACATTTTAAAGATTTATGGAGCCGAACAGGTCCAGATGTCTACTAGGGGAAGACAGACAGTCAGAAACATTGATCTGAGGCTGAGGTGGTCTGGCCGGCCCATATTATCTGTCCTGGACTGTCTAGCTGAGTGTGACTCATATGTCTGCTGCAGTGTGTGTGTGTGTGTGTGTGTGTGTGTGTGTGTGTGTGTGTGTGTGTGTGTGTGTGTGTGTGTGTGTGTGTGTGTGTGTGTGTGTGTGTGTGTGTGGTACCTGTGGACTGGAAGACGCCAGGATTGCATTGGCAGTACCTGGAGGCAAACGCCTCCATCATACGATCAATCTTCTGGGCTTCGCCAGGAAGTCTGAAGCTCCACAGAAACTGCCTACAACAGCAGGAACAGAGAGAGAAATTTGAAAAATGAAAATGAAAATGTCTATAACAGTATGAGGATATTCAATGTAAATTACAAACTCTACCACATTACGAACATTAAGAAAGTGATTGTCTAAAACATCATGAATAAAAGGGGTCAAAAATAACATTAGTAGTAAAATCCTCGTAGTATTAAAAACCACTATGCAATTTGTCTTCAAACTAATGAATATACCACTCTAACAGGACTTCCTGGATCATATTTCACCTGTTGGAAGACACCCACTCAAACACTGATCCTTTCTTTTCTTAATCGCAGTGCTTTATTTGGTCGTTAACTCACCTTAAGGCTTGTACGAGGTTGAGGTCTGCAAACTCATGAAGCTCCACAAACGCCTGAAGGACCTTGATGTTAAAGTCATCCCTGGAGGACAGAAAGGTCACATGTGTTGAACTGTTCAATTCCATTCAAAGAAAATCAGCAAAAAACAGACGCCAGACTGTTAATATGTTATATACGTTAATACGATCGTCTTGTGGGGTCATGGTGAAAAGTAAATGCTTTCATGTCATAGCACCAGTGTTTTCAAAGAGCAAGCCACTGTGTATGCAGGCAGCATGAAACCCCTGTTGTTATGACCCTCCTATCCTCCATTGATTTCCCTTCGATAAGAACCACATGTCCGCTGAGTTATTTTACTGGCATTGTCTCCCGTCGCTGCTCTGCTCCATAAATCCAGACCACCAATTTCCTGGGGCCTGCACATGCAGTGCAGATCTGACGGAGAGATGGGGAGAGAGAAAAAGAAAGGTGGAGGAAAAACAGAGGGAAAACTGGAGAGCTCACCGTTCCCCTAAGTAGTCCCCGATGACTGTTTTGTTGAGGCCTTCGCCTTTGTAGAGGAACTGTGCGATGTCCTCTGGGGTGTGCTGGAGAAGATCGTTCTCCAGAAGAAACTGGATCCCCTGTTTTGAAAAAAAAGTCCACACTTACACTTCAGTTACCTCTTTTGGTCTGTTTTAACAGACCTGATGGACGGCTCGGATATATTTTAAAATGTCATTCAAATTTTAAAATTGTATATCAACAGTAACAGTGTTATTGATTCCCACACAAAGTCAGTTTATGCCTGACCTTCTTAGGGTCCATGTTGAACTTCTTCCTCCCCATGGCGATCTGTTTGTTTCTTTGCGTGGTTTTGCTGAATTAAAAAACACACAAAAACATCCATCACGTGACAGTTAAGACTGTAGTGTTGTCCCCATGCAGCTGCGTTTGTTCAGGAGGTCAGTTTGGGATGTGTTCGTCCAGTTTGTTTGTTTACTACTCTGTCAACTGAAGACTGAGTGTACAGTGGACTTAACCTGAGGAAACTGGCTAAAAGTGGCGGCCTGTGACTTATCATCTGCTCTGCACTTGTGCATGAACAGTTTAACCCGTCCTGCAGCCATTTGGATGTCATTCTTCTCCCAAAAATCATTTTGCAAGAGCACCACAGGGAAATCTCCACCTTTGTGTGTCTGAGCCATGGTCGTTGCATGATCCCTACACTTCCTGTGGGCCCAAAATAGCCCAAGCCCCTTTGCCAGCTGCACCTGAGACACCACACACACACACACACACACACACACACACACACACACACACACACACACACACACACACACACACACACACACACACACACACACACACACACACACACACACACACACACACACACACACACACACTCCACCTCATCAACCAATCAAATGAAAGCCTCTGAATGCAGACTGTTTGGCTAATGTTTAGTCAAGGGACTGTCCCGCTTCACTCCTCAAACAAAGGGGGGATCAACATGCACACACACTCACACACTATCAAACACACAAACACAACGACAGGTGTGAGGCTCACAGCGGAAGCGATAACATGGCTCAATGGCTTTGAAGAGCAGAGGAGGCAAAAAGAAAGACTGAGTCCTGTAAAAAATTGTCAATGAATCAATAAGTCAACGGATACAAAATAAATCCACGACAGATAATTGATTAATCATTTAAGTCTAGCAAACATGCCAAACATGTTGGTTCCAGCTCATCAACTAAGAGGAGGGCTACTTTTCTCTCATTTCTATTACTGTAAATTTTGGATAGTGGGGTTTGGATAGTTAGCTGGACAAAATGAGCGATCTGAGGACATCACTATTGGCAATGTGACGTGGCAATGGCTGTTTTTTACTATTTTTTGACACTTGACAGACTAAGCAATATAGAGATGCAACGATTAGCTGATTATTCAAATTTTTCAAGCAAAAATGGCAAGTTTTACTATTCTCTGCTTTAAATGATTTGATATAGTTTTAACATATTTTGGGCTTGGAATATTTCTTGGACACAAGGAGAAATCATCTTGTCATCTTGGGTTCTGGGAAACTGTGATAGGCATTTTTCTGACATTTTACAGACAAAACCACTAATTGATTTATCAAAAAAAAAACAATGGCCAGGTTAATCTATAATCAAAACATTCATTAGTTGTCAGCCCTTAAATAATTAAGTAATTGGTAAAAACAAAAGGACTCACCTCTCCCCCACACAGGTTAGCTGCTCAATCTCAGTCATCACCTCTGCAATCTCGAACTTCAGCCGCTGCAAAGAAGAAAAAAGCAGAATACTCTTATTCCATACACTTGAATTAGTGTACAAGTTTTCTAATACAAAGACAGACAGACTAATTTGATAGTCACATACTTTTAAATAGCAAAGGGCATCCTAGTTACAAGTTTCTTTATAGTTAGAGAAGGGTGATCAGCATCACATCAGATGAGCCTTCAGACATTTTAAAACACTTTCATAACTTATTTTACAAAAGGATCATATTGCCCATCCTCACTTACGGGAACTTTCTGCAGCTGGAGCAAATAAAAAACATAATTCCTGCTTGAATACTCACTTCAATATCATCAAGAAGCTCCTTTTTCCTGCGTCGTATATTCGACAGCTCATCTCTTTCCTCCAAAGACAGGTCCTCAGGTACTGGAAAATACAGAGAGAAATGAAAGAGCATGTGTGAGCGAGGGAGGGAGGGACAGGTTTATGAGGACGGATTAAATTAATTCACCTTCCGACCAGCCAGTCAGAGTCACAGGGATTATTAAGCCTGGCAGTGTTCAGTGGATCCATTCCAAAGACATTACTCATGACTTCAATTAATACACTAACAGAGAGGAGTTTACAGTATATACAGTGTTATGCTCTCAAAATAAAGAGCAGGTGTTAGATGCAGATTACACAAAAGCCACATATGAGGAAGAACTTTCCCATGAGAATTTTCTTCCAACCTTATTAAAACCACAGAAACGTCCCTGCTGGAAAGAAGATCACTTCCATGACTAACTTCCTGTGTGTCACACACACACACACACACACACACACACACACACACACACACACACACACACACACACACACACACACACACACACACACACACACACACACACACACACACACACACACACACACACACACACACACACACACACACACACACACACACACACACACACGGCATCTGGCAAGGCCTGTCCTCTCAAATATTGGCTTTCTGATAGTCGACTGTCGTCGGGCGAGATACATCATGCAACATGCATGTTTTACTGCATGAGCACACAAACACAGTACACACAGGTGAGTACACAATATAAACGCCATGCATACAGAATTTACACCTCACACGCATGATATTTATTTTATTCTCCACTGTGGGTCCCCAGGAGCCGCCTCCTTATCTTTCATTTAACTGTGCCACGTCAACCACCCCCCACCCCAACACCCACCCCCATCCCAGACCCCTCGGAGGACCTCCCCCCTCTCTCCTCCAACACATCAGAAAACAGCAATCCATTTGAGAGCGAGCTGACAGGAAGTAGGTCACTTTCACATGGAGCTATACCAGATTGTGCTTCTCCTACGCTGCTTTTCTCACACACAAACACACACACGCGCACGCACACACACTCCCCCTCTATCTCTCTCTTTGTCCGCCTCCACCCCAGTGCTTGAAGTGGGGGTGAGAGCAGATTCAAATCCCCCAACTGAATCATAACGCTAAGCAGCTTTGCAATTCAGACGCTCTTCCCCCAGTTGTTTCCTCTCTGATTGTAAATAATCGAAAAAGAAAAAGTAAAGTTATTTCCTCCCCTCTTTATCTATCTGCTGCATCTCTCTCTCTCTCACACACTCGTTAAATCTTCCCTTCTCGTCAGTCTTGCCCTGTAAGACAAAGTGACAGAGGCAGCATGGACGATTACGTTCGGAGGGCTTGGAGCTCATGTTATCACAAACGAGCAGCCAGTCAAGAGAGCAGGGATCCAGATGGCTGTGTGATCATTTCTCTTTCACACATGATGCTCTCACAGTATCTACCAAACGTCTAGAAGATGAAACCAAACGAGGGAGGCAGAGGGGAGAGAAACAGAGCTCATTTTAGAAAGATACTAATGGGGTATAAATACCACGTCTACCAAGCATTGTGCAGTTGATTGATGACTCACCCTTAACTTGTCAAGATATTGGAAAAAAAAGGTTATTTTACTGACTTGACTGCAATGAAGAAAAGTCTAATGGGATAAAAACGTTTGTAAATGGAATAGAAGTGGGAGAGAGGTTGTTGGGACTGTGTGGGTGGATGAATTGGATGTCTGCAAAGGGTTTTGTTTTCCTTTTAGTTTTTTCTTTCCTTTATATATTTAAAGATCTTTCTCCTTACTGGGTTCAGATAGAAACGCAAAGCAACTTTTACCCAGCACGATGGCACGGAAAGTACCAGAACCTTCACCAAAATGTGTATCCTTTTTTGTCTGAAGACACCTTTATTTTGCACTCATGTTAAAAATAAATTTCATTAAAAAAAAGGTTGATTCTGACCTTGGACACAGTAGTTGGCAAAACAATTTCCCCACAAGGTCCATTTTGTTTTGGAGCTTTTGATCAAATAACACGATCCTCCTCATGTGCCTCCATCATTTTACACACATTTTCCTGTTAAACATTATGACATACTTGTGACTCTTTGTGAGACTTCACAAGAAATTATCTCGTTGGTTTCTCCATGACCATGCAACATGAGTTTGTAAGGACATCAAGTGAAGTGTCTGCGGTGCTCTAGAGGATAAGTTAAAAAAGAGAAAAGTTGCAAAGAGACAACGTATGAAAACGACAAAGACACAAAAGGATGCTCTCAATGCCAAACAGCAAAGAAAGGGAAAGACTCAAGCGTGATGTACGAACAGATACCAGACATCTTCACACTCTCTGCCTCCTTTGCTCTCTTTCCTTGGCTTCAGTTAAACAGCCTCATAAAGCAGTAATTGTGGAGCAAAGAGACCCTGCAGGCAACCTACGTCTGTAATGCACAAAAACAACTCCTCCATCCCTCCTGCTCCGGCTGAAAGAGCTTGTCTGGACCGGAGAATGGGACAGATTGTCCGAGGGGACTCAATCTGTTTTGGTAACAAATTTCCCCCCCCGCTGTGTGTGTTTCGTAGCATGAGGAAAATGCTGAGTAATCGGATATCATTGTGAGGACATCTACCGCCGTACAGCCGAGACTGGACATCTCATGAATTATGCATGAAAGTCTAGGAATGAGCGTGTGTTTTTGTGATTGGATTCCCATAGAGAGCAGCGCTCCCCATTAAAGAAAAATCCATATAAGGTTGTATACAAACCCTCTATGTTTAACCCCAGGCACGGCCACATAGATTACCACTCAGCCTTCTCATATTATGAGTTAGGGGTCTGCTGTTGCAGGAATAATCAATACATAATCATAATAGTTCAAACTTGCATGCTTAGCCTTTTCACCCCCATCGCTCTTAAAGCATGCATCAACGAGTAACTGCCACTGTGCTAAAGTTTTCTCCGACAGACACGCGGTCCAGATTTTTTTCAAAGGAAAGGTTATTTGGTTTGAAACTTCCTCTATTCAATGCAACATTCCCTTCTAGCTCTCTTCTCTTGGTCGACCGTAACCAGCCGGGTCAACACCTTCTCAAGGAGTTGGTGTAAAGGTCACGAGTAAAGATCAGCGTGGGTCAATGTACCACTACGGCAGCACAGACATGGTAACATTTAACGGCCGTATGCCATTAGAGAGTTTATCATCCAGGTGAGCAGAATTGAATTGAGTAGGACAATGACTATGTAATGATGGTGACAGTCTCAGAAGTTTTCATTAATTAGTGGCAGAGTCATTATGTGTAGTTTTGCTGATGCGTAGGTCATGTTTAAAAATACTTCTGAGAGGATCTGTTTCAAATATTATATAATATATTGCAGGGAGGAATAGAACAAGAAGGAAGAGCCGCAATGAGGTGACGAACAAGCAAACCTTTAACAGGTCATCAAGGTAGACTACTTTTAATGTGCAGCCTAGATCTGATTGTAGTTGCTCACAGCATGAAGAACAAAATGCAAATTATTGACTCTTCTTTTTAAAAGAACTAGTAGTTACTAGTACTAGAAAAATTCAACTCAACGGGTAAACATACGGAAGATCCTTAGTGAGAGGGGTCGGAGGGGGCATGACCCCGTTTTTACCATAAAGCATGGTAAACGAAATAGAACTAGCCACTTCATTTTGATCTCAAAGTGCAATAGATTGATACATTTAACTTTAAAATGTACACAACTTTCCTAATATTGCAATATATGTTGCAGAAACAAAAATGCAATGTCGCAGTATTGTGCAGCCCCAACCAGGACTGAAATCTTAAGTATCCTGAAATTAAACTGCATTAAAGTTAAAAATGTCTCTAAAGTACAAACCACTGTTTGTTTGTCTTAAAGTATTCAGGTCATTGTTGTTCAGGTTTCAGTTGGTATATCATCAGTGGAGACATCTCATGACTCCATTAAAACTGTAACTGCTCCAGACGGTCACAAGGGTCATAAAAAAGGAAAACATGCGTTCACATGCAAATTATTCATCCACTGATAACGGAGTCTATGTTTCAGCTCAATGATGCTCTTTGTTGGAGTCGCTGACGACTGTCTCACTTACTGTAAATAAGCACAAACATTAATACTGGTCAGCATAGAAATGCTGCTGCCTGTTCTGTGGACGAAGCTTTAGACCCCAATCAACTGCAAAACTACTTAGGGGTCTTGAATAATACATTACTTCCCCGTTCAGTCAACAGTCCGGATAGGAAGACCTCAGTCCTGAAGCAGGTTACTGTCTAATGCTTCTGGAGATACTGGAGAGATTGGGATCTGATTCAGGTGACCGACGGGCCTTTATTGGCAGATCGAAAAGTCAAATGACTAAACGCCTTTGACAGTCGGGCCTTTTCAATATCCTCGGCATCAAGGTCAGTGGAGAGGTTGGTTTTGCATACTGATACCCCTGTTGTATAAGGTTATGTTTGCTGATTAGTCGACTATGAGAGTCATGAAACTACGTCAACGTGGGTGCACACGCTTAAAGCAAATGCAAAACCCTCAATTTGTTTTGTCCATTGACGGTTACAATAAAGTTTCATGCAAACAAAATGCCCGATACTCAAAAAATGTTGACGGATAAAAGAAAGGCAGCATTACTTTTTGAAATTCACTTTGAACAGAAATTAAAGAGAGAAAAAGAAGAATATGGACCTGCAGATGGCTGTGAAATATGTCATGAAATATCTGTTTTGGATCGATCTTAGCTTTTATTTATGTCTCAAGTCAAGATGGCGGCAGACACAATGTGTGAAATACTCCTCCTGTCTGTCCAATATACAGATCGTTTAATTCAGGATCTGTTGTAAATAAGGTAAAAGTTCCAAAACCACAAGAAGTCTTTTAACCGTTACACCAATCAAACTACAGCAAAACTAATTTTTGCTCGACTTGGCTAAAAACTTCACTCAACAAAACCCGCTTTGTCCTTCAGAGAGAGACAACCGCTGCCAAAGTGAAACGCTTCCTGATTTTCACCAGGCTTGATGTGTTACAATGGAGGGGATGTCTGCTGTGATTAGGACCGCTGGGCCGGTCTTCCCGTAACAAGGACAACGCCGTAAACACGAGGAGGGCTGAGGCCGTTCCCACCACAGGCTAATTAGAGAGCACTTCCACAAGTTCACAGCACTAGACTGCAGCGCGGTTACTGCAGGTATGTGCAACCCCAGCTGAGTTAAGGGTGATGCAAGAAAGCCGGGTGAGTGAGTCAGAGTCAGTGACAAACACTTACAAACAAAACTCCAAAGGGCTCATGTTCTGCAGGGGAAAATGATATAACTCAACTTTACCTCTTTCACGAGATAAAAAAAACGCATTTATTTCCTGTTGTAAAATACATACCACATCGCCTTCTCCTCTCTCCAGTTCCCATGATGACCGACATGCCATCGGCCGAGGTGTCTGTGTCCTTTAGAAGGTCAGTACTGAAAGTGTCAGTGCTGAGGCTGAACTGCTGGAAGAGCTTTTAGCAGCTTTTTTCGCGCTGGTGTACCCGTGCGATTGTAGCCGGTAGGTGTGAAGTAATTGTTTCCCCCCTCGGCGTTACTCCTACTCACAGCTCTGAAGTACGCAGAGACACACAGGAACACACACTCACGCACAAAGCATGAACAGACACACACTTTGACAGTCGTAGGGTGGAAATAGCTCACATTCCTTCTACTGTAACCGCCCCGTCTGGTCCATCCAGCTCTCTATTCACCTCCTCTAGTCTCATCACTTCTTTTTATTCAATTCTCTGACTGAGATCCATCTGCTTTTACCATATTTCACCTGGTAAACCCTCAACTCTAAAACGACCAAAAGGCCAATCTTTGCTTCATAAAGGCTTCTGGGTATTTATTACGATGATGATGATGGGGTCGTGGCCTGCATTTTGAGGGTGCAGCAACAACAGCAGAGTGCACTCGTTTCAAATACAATCCACTCAACTTAAGAGCATCAGCTACAACTTTTATGAGGCTCAAATAGCAGACACTCCAGTCCATGGTGCTTAGGTTACTGTCCACTTTACTGAGTCACTATTCTGAGGTTCCATTTTCATTCCTCATTATTGCAAACATTAGATTTGCATCCATCCCCTTTAGGCATCTTTAGAAGTAACAACTCAGAATTGTCCACTAATACAATGCATCAAACTACATGTGGATGTTGGGGTGAAAGTTAGAGATTAAAAAAATAAAAATAAAGCCCCAACCCTTAATCTTATTTGATGTGTTTTTCTGCTTTAACAACAAATGATCACAGTTCTGATCCATTGTAGTCTCTACCCTCCAAGAACTTCTTCCTTCACATTAATGAAGACTGACAATTTTGGGGAAGTTTCCCATTTGCCTCATGATGATAACATTGATTTCACACACACTGTTAGTAGTTATGATTTACGTCTTTCTTTCGTCAGTAAATCAAATGTCAACAATGGAATTTCACCAGCCAAACCAAGCAGCTATCTACTTATCAGACAAGCTATTCATCTTTCACCGTGGTCAGGTGACATGTATTGCTCCACTGTTGTAATCGAGAGAGGTAGTAATGGCTGGGAAACATCAATAAAAGAGTTGAGCTGCTCTGTGAGGCATGCTACAATGGAGAGCATCGTGAACACAAACTACAGCTGAGGCTGATGGGAATGTGATTTGTTTTTCGGTTATTGTGTCTTTGAACTGCTGGTGGCACTGAAGGAACAGCCACTAAGCTTCATCTTCTGGGAACAAAGGACAACGCTTCCACATTTCATAGCAAACTGTCCATTAGTTATTGATATATTTAAGTTTGGACCAAAGTGTTAGACATACCGACATTAAGCATTGCTAAAAACAAAAAAGTTTTACCATCATCTGCAGAAATAAAGACAACAACTTGTCCCATGAGTCTCTTCAGAAGAACTAAAGCTGCTGC
Organism: Anoplopoma fimbria; assembly: GCF_027596085.1. Taxonomy (NCBI): domain Eukaryota; kingdom Metazoa; phylum Chordata; class Actinopteri; order Perciformes; family Anoplopomatidae; genus Anoplopoma; species Anoplopoma fimbria. Next base: position 10,158,396 of record NC_072459.1, read on the forward strand.
GTCTTTCAGTCTTGTAAACACATGTGAAAACCACACTGTTTTCCTTTGGATGCAACACTTGTGGAATATCTGATCATACCTGGAGTGCACAAAACAGCAATACCCTTTTCGCTTTTGTTTGTATCCAAGAAATCATATTATATGTGAACTTTTGTCACACAGTGTCCCAGAAAGACCCAGACATTTCAAAAGAAAAAACCTCCACTTTCAACTGCGTCAGCCTTAAAGAAGTTACTGAATGTTTTCCAGTCTGCAGCAGTAGCTTGTTGTCAGCTCTCATCTTAGAAGAGACATCCACAGCATTCCCCTTTATGAAAATTAGATTACAACTAAAAATCAGAGGTTACATCAAACACAACACAGCCGTTTGATTCTTCAAAGACTCGAACACCCTATAACACAATCCCTTGAAGTAAGACAGTCTCTTCACAGAACCCACTAGTCACAGTCATTTATTCATGAACGAGTACTGCGTTTGCCAAAATTTCACTCTCAAAGAAACGCTTCTTCCTCCCTTTGGATTTAGAAAAACAGCTTGTGATTGGTGTATTTGTGGGCCATCATGTGTCACGATCATCAGACAAATTAGTTGAGTGCTTTTGACAGCAGGATCCCTTGTTATTTATCTTTGTCCAATTACAAGCTTGATTGTGAGTCTTTCATCATAATTTCCTCCATAGCAAAGTAGTGGATTACTTTTACTAAATGCATATTTTTTTCTTGCACAGTTTTGTATGTTTTTTTTTTTTACAACTGATTAACAATCAGCCCATCAGTCTTTAAGTCATCTGTCGACTGCAGAAACTGCGACCTTTTCTTATCTTATCATCCGGTCTACATCATGCTCAGTCTTTTTTGACATTTTGAAAAGAAGATGGTGATCTTGACACCCCGTCATTTGAGCGATACGGAGTCTGTTGGTTGACAGCTATAGTGAAGATGTTTGACATTTACCTGAATGCTTCTTTGTTTTGTCTATCGATCTTGTTGTCCATAATGTTCTTTATAGCCTCACACTCGGTCTAAACAAGAGATTTCTTAATTGACCAGCTGTTAGACAATACTACCTTCATGTGTGATGAGAACTAAGCCCTGAAGAATCTTCTGTCACATCTGTTGCCAGTAATACTAACCCTATTGTTTTAAATAATGTCAGGACTTCACACAATGTCACCTTTTCCTACCAGCCTGCACAACTGATCACAGGACAGCCTGATTGCTCGCCTTATTGTTACCAACACCAGTGGTTACATAACTAATCGGAAATTAGCCATTCTGCAAAAAAGGGCACTTTCAATTTGATGCTAATGCTTTTGTACTTTTACTCCAGTAAAATGTTGCATGCAGGACTTTTAATTGTAACAGAGAATATTTCTACACTGTGGTATTGCGATTTTTACTTCAGTATCAGTGTCTTCCACCACTGGTAGTTTGAGTTGTAGCCTTTTAACTTTAAAAAAAGGAATCGGGTGTGTGAACCAGTATATTCAACTGTGAGGTTGTATTCTCTGTCAGGATTTACCAGTCCTTAAGAAACTCTTAGCAGGGCTTAAGCAAGGGCCCCACAATCCTGTGACTCACTCAGGAAACAACTGTAGTGTCTCACCTGACGACAGTCTGGTATGGAGGCCCTGAGCCGGCAAACAGAGCTCTCAGACAGAGAAATAAACATGATAGAGGAGGCAGCAGCACAGGCTGTTTATATTGGGTGCAGGCCTAAAATGTGGGAAAGAGCAGAGCAAAGATAGACCATAGACAGAGTGAGAGGAGGACAGAGAGATGAGGAGACAATCCAGCTGCTAAATAGGATCCACTCCTGCTTTTGTTATTCTAATACAGCAGGAAGGAGAGGAGGCGGATGAGGAGGAGGAGGAGTGAGAGAGAGTTCATAATACAGTTTAAACCTGAGCCAGGATTTCTTTATTACGCAAAGTATGTGGGCGATTCAGGTCAGACCGTAACTCTTTCCCAGGTTCTGTGTAAAGGGGTTTTCCAGATTAACAGCCTCTGCATTCAGGAGCCTATTTTCCTCTTTAGCCTCTTATCTTAAATTTCACCAGTTGAGCACAGCCTAGAAGTAAACATCATCTCTAATTCTTGCATCATCTCCACAGAGGAGCAGACTTTTGTTTTTTTCCCCCCCACACATAAATAGATGAAAGTCAGATAAAAAACATCAGGGAGGATGACCTTGCTGGCGAAGGCTTTGTGGTATTAATAGTACAAATTCATTCAACCCTGTCTCATAAAAAAACAAGTGCTGCAGTTTCAGGGAAGTGTTCAGGGTGGATGGTGGGGATACAAAGCACAGGACTTTGACACCAGACATCGAGCTTTACGTCCTGCATCCCAAAACGCTGCTGTAGAAACACGGCGGTGCAACATGAAGAGGACCCGCTCCCTATGTAGATATAAATAGCTCATTCTAAGGTAACCAAAACACAACAATTCTTAGTTTCAGGTGATATACTTGTTCAAACATAGTTATGAATGTTATAATCCAATTCTGAATATAGATCTGTATATTTGCTGTTGCAAAACAGTCGTATATAAACATACTTTTAGGAACGGTTGATTCACTATTTAGCTGGATAAACTAAACCAGCAGAGTGTTGATGAAAATATGAATTACAATGCATTGATACTCAAATACCCAATTATTTAAAAAAACTTACTTGAGATCAATAATAAAAAAAATCACTAGAAGGACAACGTACGGTGCATAATATGCATTGAGTGAACAACCACGCATATTACACACAGATTTAGGAAATCATTATGCAATAATAATCATTCACATGGATAAGCGCTTTACTATTAGTCTATTTTTTCAGGAACCTCAATAAAGGAACATAAACAGACCAAAAATTACAATATTTTAGAGCTCGCTATACATTTTTTAATTGAGGCTTTCTTGAGAGTTTATTATTGCGAAACCCGTTAGCCCTCCTTATTATTTCATTAAATATTATGTTACATTTTTGTCACAATCCCCCTGTATGGGCTATGTTAGTTTTGTAAGTGAGATTAATTGTTTTTGTGTGTGTGTGTGTGTGTGTGTGTGTGTGTGTGTGTGTGTGTGTGAGTGTGTGACTCAGTTATAGA